>NW_012119221.1:1201005-1232279 GCF_000951035.1 Colobus angolensis palliatus | reverse complement strand
AAAAAAAAAAAAAAAAAAAAAAGAAAACTTAGATTGAAAAATGTAATTGTAAAGTTATTTCAATACACTCTTAGAAGTGCCTCTATAGAGATCAGGGCACAGGATTTATTTTGTGTCACTTAAGTAAATGACATCATACCCTTCATTTGCTCAAAGCTCCATCTGGTAACTTCCTCACACTGGAAAACACAATGAAGCCTGATAAGTTAGATTGTTGTTTTTCATTGGATGATGTGTTCAGGATTTAGTTATTAAAATGGTATTACTTGACATTGGACATTGTTTTCCATATATTTGTTAGTGACAAAAGCAAGCTATAAACTATGATTAATGTGATTTCAATAAAAACATGTGTGTATTTTTGTAGCATACAAAACGGCACACAATTTTAACAATGGTAATCTGTGAATTACACATTTTTGGAGTTTTTAAAACAGTTCCAGTTCTGCTTGGATTAATATTTCCTTGAGATAAACTTTGAAGACTGAGAAACTAACAGTAAATAAAGAGGGTAAAGATCCTCAAGAGAGCTTCACATTGTTTAAAACCTGTATCTCGTTTTGACAACGTTAAAGATGATACTATCATTAGATGCTCCTTTGTTCCCCCTCTCCACATATGTTCCTGAAATCATGGCCCACCTTTGATTTCCTTACGGAACACCAGGGGTTCAGTCTGCTAGTCACACAGAGAGCCAATCACTGGGATGAATACTGCTGAAGAAGAAGGCTTTCATATGCAGAAGACTGAAACTGGACCCCTTTCTTACACTTTATACAAAAATTAACTCAAGATGCATTAAGGACTTAAACGTAAGACCCCAAACCATAAAAACCCCAGAAGAAAACCTAGGCAATACCATTCAGGACATAGGCATGGGCAAGGACTTCATGTCTAAAATACCAAAAGCAATGGCAACAAAAGCCAAAATTGACAAATGGGATCTAATTAAACTAAAGAGCTTCTGCACAGCAAAAGAAACTACCATCAGAGTGAACAGGCAACCTACAAAATGGAAAAAAATTTTTGCAATCTATCTATCTGATAAAGGGCTAATATCCAGAATCTGCAAGGAACTTAAAAAATTTTACAGGAAAAAAATAAACAACCCCATCTAAAAGTGGGTGAAGGATATGAACAGACACTTCTCAAAAGAAGGCATTTATGCAACCAACAAACATATGAAAAAAATCTCATCATCACTGGTCATTAGAGAAATGCAGATCAAAACCACAGTGAGATACCATCCCACACCAGTTAGAAAGGTGATCATTAAAAAGTCAGGAAACAACAGATGCTGGAGAGGATGTGGAGAAACAGGAAAGCTTTTACACTGTTGGTGGGAGTGTAAATTAGTTCAACCATTGTGGAAGACAGTGTGGCAATTCCTCAAGGATCTAGAACCAGAAATACCATTTGACCCAGCAATCCCATTACTGGGTATATACCCAAAGGATTATAAATTATTCCACTGTAAAGACACATGCACACGTATGTTTATTGCTGCACTACATTCACAATAACAAAGACTTGGAACCAACCCAAATGCCCATCAATGATAGACTGGATAAAGAAAATGTGGCACATATACACCATGGAATACTATGCAGCCTATGAAAAAGGATGTGTTCATGTCCTTTGCAGGGACATGGATGAAACTGAAAACCATCATTCTCAGCAAACTAACACAGGAACAGAAAACCAAACACCACATGTTCTCACTCACAAGTGGGAGTTGAACAATGAAAACACATGGACACAGGGAGGTGAACATCACACACCAGGGCCTGTTGGGGGGTATGGGGCTAGAGAAAGGACAGCATTAGGAGAAATACCTAATGTAGATGATGGGTTGATGGGTGCAGCAAACCACCATGGCACATGTATATCTATGTAACAAACCTGCACGTTCTGCACACGTATCCCAGAACTTAAAGTATAATTAAAAAGAAAAAAAAAGACTTTAATCAGGTACTGCAGTTGAGGAGATGAGAAATCAGTCTCAAATTTATCTCCCTGACCTACTAAGATAAGGGGTTTGTATAGCAGGGAAGAAATGTAACCATGTGTGGGAAAACAGCAATTAGGGAGGGTGAGCAAGAAGAGTTGGTCAACAGGAAGCAGATGGTCAGTTAGGCAGTCATGGCAGGTGAGGGGGTCTGACCTCTCACTGTCCAAATGCAGGGATCTAGTGAGTTTCACCTCCTTGATACTATCTGGAAGTTCTGGTGGTTGGTTTCCTGAGAAAGGAACTCAGGTAAGACAAATGTTAATTTTCTCAAGTTTTAAGACGGAGAGGATCAATTTCTATGTCTGTTCAAAGTAAACCATAAAAATCAGCTCTATGGGAAAATTGGGTCAGTTTCAATTTCAACAGTGTTGAATGGCTCCAGCATGTTGATGCCATCTCACCTCCAGTGTTCACACTGAGGGTTCCTAACCCTCAGCAAATGTGGGAATGGGATTTTGTGGATAAATGCCTCAGCCTCCCCATCTTTGGAGGAACAGTTCTGAGATGTATTCAACACAGTTCCTCAGAGGGTCCTGTGTTAGTTAGCGATTTCTGTGTAACAAATTACTTCAAGCAGTGGTTTAAAATAACAAACGTTTTTTATTTCACAATTCATGTTCATCAGGAATCTGAGAGAAGCTTAGCTGGGTGGCTTTGGCTCAGAGACTCTCAATGGCTCTCATTGGCTACAGTCAATGAGTCAGCCAAGGCTACAGTCATTGGAGGCCTGACTAGGTCTGGAGGATCCACTTCCAAACTCAGTCGTGACTGTTGACAGGAGGCTTCACCTGGCCACATGGACCTCTTCATAAGGCTCCTCACCACAGGGATGGCCAGTGCCCAAAATAAAAGCCATGGTCTTTTTCATGACCTAATCTTGTAAGTGACCTGCCATCACTTCTGCTGTGTGCCATTGGTCAGACACACCAACCCTGGTACAGTGTGAACGGGCACTACACAAAGGTATGACTACATGGAGGCAGGGTTCATTGGGGCCATCCTGGAGACTGGCTACCACAGGTCTCCAGCAGGACTGAGTCACAGGTACCTACAGTGAGAGCTCAACTGATAATGCTTCTTCCCTGTTTGACTTTTCCATTCTCTCATTTCTGCTTCCTGAGATACACCCTCCTACCCCCAATAACTTGCCTAAACCTAAGCTTGATTTAGGTTCTCATTTCAGCAGAACCCAAAACAAGAAAAATCCTGGCCTATTATGAAAAATGCTAGTCAAGGTCTTCCCCTGACTAGAATTTTGTTAGCTGAAACATAAATGGCATACCACTTTAAATGTTCAACTTTTTATTTTGAAATAACTTAAAACACATAGAAGAGTTACAGTAATAGTATAGAGAACTTCATATACCTTTACCCAGAGTCACCATTTTTAACATTGTACCACGTATTTTTAATGTAAAATTTTCTTAGAAACATTTGAAAGTAGGCTGCATATATCATTCCCCTTGTATTGGTCAGGGTTCTCCAGAGAGACAGAACCGCTGGGATACATGTATGTATTTGTTTATTATTAATTGTTAATTATTTTTTCATGCTTCATTTTATTTATTTTATTTCAATAGGTTTTTGGGGAACAGGTGGTGTTTAGTTACAAAAATAAGTTATTTAATGGTGATTTCTGAAGTTTGGTGCATCCATCACCCCAGCAGTGTACACTGTACCCAGTGTGTGGTCTTTTATCCCTCACCTTCCTCCCACGCTTTCCCCCAGGTTCATTGTATCATTCTTATGCCTTTGTGTCCTCATAGCTTAGCTCCCACTTATGAGTGAGAACATACAGTATTTGGTTTTCCATTCCTGAGTTATTTCACTTAGAATAATGGTCTCCAAACCCACCCAGGTTGCTGTGAAGGCCATTATTTCATTCCTTTTTATGGCTGAGTAGTATTCCATGGCATATATATATATATATACCACAATTTATTTATCCATTTGTTGATTAATGGGCATTTGGACTGGTTCTATACTTTTGCAATTGCAAATTATGCTGCTATAAACATGTGTGTGCAGTATCTTTTTCATATAATGACTTATTTTCCTCTGGGTAGATACCCAGTAATGGGATTGCTAGATCAAACGGTATTTCTATTTTTAGCTCTTTAAGGAATCTCCACACTGTTTTTCATAGCAGTTACACTAATTTACATTCCCACCAGCAGTGTAAAAGTGTTTCCTTTTCACCACATCCATGCCAACATCTATTATTTTTTATTTTTCTATCATGGCCATTCTTGCAGGAGTAAGGTAGTATTGCATTGTAGTTTTGACTGGCATTTCCCTGATCATTAGCGATGTTGATCATTTATTCGAATGTTTCTTGGCCATTTGAATTTCTTTTTTTGAGATTGTCTGTTCATGTCCTTAGCACAACTTTTTAATGAGATTATTTATTTCGTTCTGGTTGATTTGTTTGATTTCCTTGTAGATTCTGGATACTAGTTCTTTGTTGGATGTATAGATTGTGAAAATTTTCTCCCACTCTTTGGGTTGTCTGTTTACTCTGCTGATTATTTATTTGCTGTACAGAAGATTTTAGTTTAATGAAGTCCCATTCTTCTTTGAATGTCTGATAGAATTCAGTTATCTTTCATCTGGTCCAGAACTTTTTTATTGTTGGCATTTTATTATTATTATTACTATTTCAATCTTGCTGCTTGTTATTGGTCTCTTCACAGTTTCTGTTTCTTCCTGGCTTAATCTAGGAGGGTTTTATATTTCCAGGAATGTATCAATCTCCTCTAAGTTTTCTAGTTTATGCGTATAAAGGTGTTCATAGTAGCTTTGAATGATCTTTTGTATTTCTGTGGTATCAGTTGTAATATCTTCCTCTTCATTTCTAATTGAGTTTATTTGGATCTTCTCTCTTCTTTTTTTAGTTAATCTCACTAATGGTCTATCAATTTTATATTTTCAACAAACCAGCTCTTTGTTTTTGTTGCATTTGCTTTTGGATTCTTGGTCATAAAGTCTTTGCCTAAGCCAATGTCCAGAAGGATTTTTCTGATGTTATCTTCTAGAATTTTTATGGTTTCTGGTCTTAGATTTAAGTCTTTGATTCATCTTTTTTTTGATTGATTTTTTTTTGAGATGATTTTTATATAAGGTGAGAGATGAGGATCCAGTTTTATTCTTCTACACATGGCTTGCCAATTACGCCAGCACCATTTATTTCATAGGGTGTTCTTTCCCCAATTTATGTTTTTGTATGCTTTGTTGAAGATCAGTTGGTGATAAGTATTTGGCTTTATTTCTGGGTTCTCTATTCTGTTCCATGGGTCTATGTGCCTATTTGTACACCAGTACCATGCAGTTTTGATGACTACAATTCAATCTACAAATTGAATTTCAGTTTGCTTTTGGCAGTATGGTCATTTTCACAATATTGAGTCTACCCATCCATGAGCATGGGATGTATTTCCATTTGTTTGTGTTGTCTGTGATTTCTTTCAGTAATGTTTTGTAGTTTTCCTTGTAGAGGCCTTTCACCTCATTGATTAGGTATATTCCTAAGTATTTTATTTTTTTGCAACTGTTGTAAAAGTGATTGGTTCTTGATTTGATTCTCAGCTTGGTCACTGTTTGTGTGTAGGAGAGCTACTGATTTGTGTACATTAATTTGTATTCTGAAACTTTGCTGAATTCATTTCTCAGTTCTAGGAGCTTTTTGGATGAGTCTTTAGGGTTTTCTAGGTATATGGTCATGTCATCAACAAACAGCGACAGTTTGACATCCTTTTAACTGATTTAGATGCCTTTTATTTCTTTCTCTTGTCTGATTGCTCTGGCTAGAATTTCCAGTACTATGTTGGATAGAAGTGGTGAAAGTGGGCATCCTTGTCTTTTTCCGGTTCTCCGGGGGAATGCTTTCAATTTTTTCTTGTTCAGTGTAATATTGGATGTGGGTTTGTCATAAATGACTTTTATTACCTTAATAGATGCTCCTTCTTTGCCAATTTGGCTGAAGGTTTTAATCATAAAGGGATGCTGGAAATTGTCAAATGCTTTTTCTGCATCTATTGAGATGATCATATAATTTTTGTTTCTAATTCTGTTTATGTGATGTATCACACTTATTGACTTGCATATGTTAAACCATCCCTGCATCCCTGGAATGAATCCCATTTGATCATGGTGGATTATCTTTTTGATGCAGGGTTGGATTTGATTAGCTAGTATTTTATTGAGGATTTTTGCATCTATGTTCATCAGGGATATTGGTCTGTAGTTTTCTTTTTTTATTATGTCCTTCCCTGGTTTTGATATTAGGGTGATACTGGTTTCATAGAATGACTTAGGGAGGAGTCCCTCTTTCTCTATCTTTTGGAATAGTGTCAATAGGATTGCTACCAATTCTTCTTTGAACATCTGATAGAATTCAGTTATCCTCCATCTGGTCCAGAACATTTTTGTTGTTGGCAGCATTTTTTAAATTATTATTACTATTTCAATCTTGCTGCTTGTTATTGGTCTCTTCACAGTTTCTGTTTCTTCCTGGCTTAATCTAGGAGGGTTGTATATTTCCAGGAATGTATCTATCACCTCTAGGTTTTCTAGTTAATTGTATAAAGGTGTTCATAGTAGCTTTGAATGATCTTTTGTATTTCTGTGGTATTGGATGTAATATCTCCCTTTTCACTTCTAATTGAGTTTATTTGGATCTTCTCTTTTCTTTTTTTAGTTAATTTCACTAATGGTCCATCAATTTTATTTATCTTTTCAACAAATCAGCTCTTTGTTTTATTTGTCTTTTGTATTTTTGTTCATTTGTTTCAATTTCATTTAGTTCTGCTCTGATCTTCATTATTTCTTTTCTTCTGCTGGGTTTGAGTTTGGTTTGTTCTTGTTTCTCTAGCTCCTTGAGATGTGACCTTAGACTGTCTATTTGTGCTCTTTCAGGCTTTTTGATGTAGTCATTTAATGCTATGAACTTTCCTCTTAGCACTGCCTTTGCTGTATTCCAGAGGTTTTGATACTGTGTCACTACTATTGTTCAGTTCAAAGAATTTTTAAATTTCCATCTTGATTTCCTTTTGACCCAATGATCATTCTGGAGCAGATTATTTAATTTCCATGTGTTTGCATGGTTTTCAGGGATCCTTTCAGAGTTGATTTCCAATTTTATTCCACTGTGGTCTGAGAGAGTATTTGATATAATTTTGATTTTCTTAAATTTATTGAGACTTGTTTTGTGGCCTATTATATGGTCTGTCTTGGAGAATGTTCCATGTATGATAAATAGAATGTATATTCTGCAGTTGTTGGCTAGAAAGTTCTGTAAATACCTGTTAAGTCCATTTTTCTAGGGTATAGTTTAAGCCCATTGCTTCTCTGTTGACTGTCTTGATGTCCTGTCTAGTGCTGTCAGTGGAATATTGAAGTCCCCCACTATTATTGTGTTGCTATCTCATTTCTTAGGTCTAGTAGCAATTATTGTTTTATAAATTTGGGAGCTCCAGTGTTAGGTGCATGCATATTTAGGACTGTGATATTTTCCTGTTGGACAAGTCCTTTTATCATTATATAATGTCCATCTTTGTCTTTTTAAACTGCTATTGCTTGATAGTTTGTTTTGTCTGATATAAGAATAGCTACTCCTGCTTGCTTTTGGTGTGCATTTGCATAGAATATCTTTTTCACCCCTTTGCCTTAACTTTCTGTGAGTCCTTATGTGTCAGTTGAGTCTCTAGAAGATAGCAGACATTTGATTGGTGAATTCTTATCCATTCTGCCATTCTGTATCTTTTAAGTGGCACATTTAGGCCATTTACATTCAATGTTAATATTGAGATGTGAGGTACTATTCTACTCATTGTGTTAGTTGTTGCCTGAATACCTTGTTTTTCACTGTGTTATTGTTTTATAGATCCTGTGAGATTTATGCTTTAAGGAGGTTCTATTGTGTGTATTTTGAGGATTTGTGTCAAGATTTAGAGCTCCTTTTAGCAGTTATTGTAGTGCTGGCTTGGTAGTGGCAAATTCTCTCAGCATTTGTTTGTCTGACAAAAAGCGTATCTTTCGTTCATTTATGAAGCTGAGTTTTAGTTTAGACACAAAATTCTTGGCTGATAATTGTCTTATTTAAGGAGGCTGAAGATAGGACCCCAATCTCTTCAGGCTTGTAGGGTTTCTGCTGAGAAATCTGCTGTTAATCTAATAGGTTTTCCTTTATAGGTTACCTGATGCTTTTGACTTACAGCTCTTAAGATTCTTTCCTTCATCTTGACCTTAGATAACCTGATGACAATGTGCCTAGGCAATGATCTTTTTTTTTTTTTTTTTCCGAGATGGAGTCTTGCTCTGTTGCCCAGGCTGGAGAGCAATAGTAAGATCTCAGCTCACTGCAACCTCCAGCCCCCAGGTTCAAGTGATTCTCCTGCCTCAACCTCCTGAGTAGCTGGGATTACAGGCACATGCCACCACACCCAGCTATTTTTTATATTTCTAGTAGAGATGGGTTTTTGCCATTTTGGTCAGGCTGGTCTCAAACTCCTGATCTCAAGTGATCCACCCACCTCAGCCTCCCAAGGTACTGGGATTACAGGCATGAGCCACCATGCCTGGCTGATGAACTTTTTACAGTGAATTTCCCAGGTGTTCTTTAAGCTTCTTGTATTTGGATGTCTAGATATCTAGCAAGGCCAGGGAAGTTTTCCTTGATTATTCTCTCAAATAACCTTTCCAAACTTTTAGATTTCTCTTCTTCCTTGGGAACTCCTATTAGTCTTAGGTTTGGACATTTAACATGATCCCAAACTTCTTGGAAGCTTTGTTAATTTTTTTAAACTCTTTTTTCTTTGTCTTTTTTGGATTAGGTTAACTCAAAAGCCTTGTATTCAAGCTTTGAAGTTCATTCTTCTCTTGTTCAGTTTTATTGCTGAGACTTTCCAGTGCATTTTGCATACCTCTAAGTGTGTCCTTCATTTCCAGATTTTCCCATTCACATTCTCTATCATTTCTTTTTCCTTTTTTTTTTTTTTTGAGACAGAGTTTCGCTCTGTTGCCCAGGCTGGAGTGCGTGATCTTGGCTCACTGCAAGCTCCACCTCCTGGGTTCACACCGTTCTCCTGCCTCAGCCTCTCGAGTAGCTGGGACGACAGGCGCCCGCCACCATGCCCAGCTAATTTTTTTTGTATTTTTAGTAGAGACGGGGTTTCACTGTGCTAGCCAGGATGGTCTCCATCTCCTGACCTCATGATTGGCCTGCCTCGGCCTCCCAAAGTGCTGGGATTATAGACGTGAGCCACCACGCCTGGCCCATTTTTTTTTTTTTTAAGTTGGACTTCACCTTTCTCTGGTGCCTCCTTGATTAGCTTATAATCAACCTTCTGAATTTTTTTCTGGCAATTCAGAGATTTTTGTCTTGGTTTGGATCCATTGCTGGTGAGCTAGTTTGATCATTTGGGGGTGATAAAGAACCTTGTTTTGTCATATTACCAGAATTGTTTTTCTGGTTCCTTTGGGTAGACTATGTCAGAGGGAAGATCTGGGGCTCAAGGGCTGCTGATCAGATTCTTTTGTTCCACAAGGTGCTCCCTTGATGCGATGCTCTCCCTGCTTCCCTAGGGATGGGGATTCCTGAGAGCTGAGCTGCAGTGATCAGTGATTGTCATTTCACTTCTCGGTCTAGCCACCCAGTGGAGCTTCTGGGCTCTGGAATGGTACTGGGGGGTGTCTGCAAGAGTCTTGTGATGTGATCCATCTTTAGGTATCTCAGCTATGGATACCAGTACCTGCTGTGGTCGAGGTAGCAGGGGAGTGAAGTGGACTCTGTGAGGGTCCTTGATTATAGTTTTATTTAGTGTGCTGATTTTGGGTTAGTTGGCCTCTGGTCAGGAGGTGGGGTTTTCAAGAGAGCATCAGCTGTAGTAGTATAGGGAGGAGACAAGCTTGCCCTAAGGTTGCCTGGATAAGTATTTGGGTTCATTAGGTGGTGGGCAGGACCACAGAGTTCCCAAGAGATTATGTCCTTTGTCTTCAGCTACCAGGATGGGTAGAGGAAGGACCATCAGGTGGGAGCAGCATTAGGCATGTCTGAGCTCAGACTCTGTACAGGGCTTGCTGCAGCTGCTATGGGGGATGGGGTTGTGGTTCTCAGGCTGATGGAGTTATGTTCCCAGGGGGATTATAGCTGCTTCTGCTACCTCATACAAGTCGCCAAGGAAGTGGGGGAAAGCAACCCGTGACAGGCCTCACCCAGCTCCTAAAGGCCAGTCTCTCTCCCATTGTGCTCCCTAACATCACTGAGTTTATTTCCAGGCAGCTGGTGAGCATGGCTGAGAACTTGCCCCAGGCTACAAGCCTCCCTGCTGAGAAAGCAAGCAGGGCTTTCAGATTTCACACTTCCCTGCCTGCCATGGCTTCTGTGATGGTGTCTGCACTCCCGGTTCACCCCCTCCCCCAGATCCTATCCAGAAAACTTTGTGTTTCATTGAAATTACTACAAAGTTCAGCTGGAAGTTTCCTATTCCCTGTGGTCTTTGCTGAATTCCACTGGCAGCTCTCCTCAAGCACTTGTGCAAGACAAAGTCAGAGATGGCTTCCCTGGGGATTGAGGGTTCCCACAGGGCTCTTCCTGCTGCTTCTTCTATCCCTGTATTTCACTTAGCTCTCTAAATTCATCTCACCTCCAGGTAAGGTCAAATCCTTCTCCTGTGATCTGGACTTTCAGGTTCCCCCGTGAGGATGTGTGTTTGGGGGCAGACAATTCACTTTTCACACTTTCACACTTTGAGCACTCAGTTTTTTGGCTATCTCCTGGAACCTGTAGCAGCAATCTCACAGATGGCCTTTTCTTTGTTCTCATCAGAGTGGTGTTCACTGCAAGTTTTAGCCATATTTGAATCAATGCATTATTTAAAATGAGTATATATGGGTGACTGCTTTTAAGATACTGAACTAGGACTAGGTCTGAACAGCCAGAGTGGAGATCAACACTTCAGTTTATTTATTTTTATATTGATTGATTGCTTGATTGATTGGCATTGGCTCATGCAATTACTGAGGCTGGAGAATCCAAAATCTGCAGTGTGGGTGATAGGCTGGAGACCTATTAGAGTTGATGGTACAAATGAAGTATAATGGCAACCTGCTGGAGAATTTTCTCTTGCTCAAGGGAGGATGATCAGTGAAGGCTTCCATTTGACCATTCCAGAGATAGGAGCAAGGTGGCCAAATGGAAGCCTTCACTGATCATCCTCCCTGCAGGAACACTAAACTGAACAACTATTCATACAAAAAAAGCACTTTTATGTGAACCAAAAATCAGGTGAGCTATCACAGTACTTGGTTGAACTTCATATCAGTGAAGGAGGAGATAGGTGCTTAGGGGAGGGAAAGTACAGTGATTCTGGGACTTTTCATTGGAACTCAGTGCTGCCTTACTACAACAGAAAGCAGCACTGGGCAGAACTCAGCCAGTGCCCATGGAGGGAGCATTTAGACCAGCCCTAGCCAGAGGGGAGTCACCCATCCCACTGGTTGGAACCTGAGTTCCAGCAAGCCTTACCACTGTGGGCTAAAGGGCTCTGGTGTCCTAAATAAACTTTAAAGGCAGTCTAGGCCACAAGGACTGCAGTTCCAGGGCAAGTCCTGGTGCTGTGATGGGCTCTAAACCAGTGTACTTGAGGGGCATGTGACCCAATGAGGCACCAGCTTGGATGGCCAAGGGAGTGCTTGTACCACCCCTCCCCCAACCATAGGCAGCACAGCTCACAGCTCTGGGAGAGATGCCTTCCTTTCACTTGAGGAGGGGAGAAGGAAGAGTAAAAAAAACTGTGTCTTGCAACTTGGATACCAGCTCAGCCACAGTAGGATAGGGCACCAGGCAGAGTCCTGAGGCCCCCATTCTGGGCCCTAGCTCCCAGACAACAATTCTAGACACATTCTGGGCCAGAAGGGAACCAGTTGCCTTGAAGGGAGGAACCCAGTCATGGTAGTATTCATCACCTGCTGACTAAAGAGCCCTTGGGCCCTGAATAATTAGTAGTAGTACCCAGGCAGTGTTTGCCATGGGTCTTGGGTGAAACTCAAAGATATGCTGGCTTCAGGTGTGACTCAGCACATTTCCAGCTATGGTGGGTATGGGGAGGGACTCCTTCTGCTTGACAAAAGAAGAAGGAAGAGTAAAGAGGACTTTGTCTTGCAGCTTGGGTGCCAGCTCAACCACAATGGTATAAAGCATCAAGTGGGCCTTTGGGGTCCCTGATTCTAAGCCTTGGCTCTTGGACATTTATGGACCTGTCGTGGGCCACAAGGAGGCCAGTTTCCCTGAAGGGAGAGTCCTGGGTGTGGAAGCATTCACCATATGCTACCTGAAGAGCTCTTGAGCCGTGAGTGAACATCGGCAGTAGTCCTGCAGTACTGGCCATGGGCCTGCGGTGGTAGTGGCTGTAGGGAGAGACTTTACTGCTAGTGGAAAAGTGAGAGAAGAGTGGGAATAACTCTGACTTCTGGCTTGGGTACCAATTCAGTCATAGTAGAATAGAGCTCCAGGTAGATTCCTAAAGTTTCTGACTCTAGGTCCTGGCTCCCCAATGGCATCTCTAGATCTGCCCAGGCCCTGGGGTGGGGAAGGAACTTGCCTCTCTGAAGGGAAGGACACAAGCCTGACTGACTTTGCTACCTGCTGATTGTAGAGCCCTAGGACCTTGAGAAAATACAGGCAGTAGTCAGACAGTGGTTACTGTGGGACTTGAGCAAAACCCAGTGCTGTGTTTGCTTCAGGTCAGACCCAGCACAGTCCCAGTGGTGGTGGCCACAACTGTGCTTGTGTCATTCCTCCCCAAGTCCCAGGAAGCTCAGCATACAGAGACAGACTCCATTCGTTTGGGAAAAAGTAAGTGAAGAGAACAAGAGTCTCTCCCTGATAATCCAGAGAATTCTTCTGGGTATTATCCAAGTCCACCAAGGCAGTACCTCTACGAGTCTGCAAGAGCCACACCATTACGGGGTTTGGGGTATCTTCTAATACAGATAAAGCTACAATGTCCAAGACTTAGATCACAACTCCCAAGTCCTTTAGAGTACCTGGAAAGCCTTCCCAAGAAGGTGGGTTCGAACAACCCTACACTGTGAAGACTACAGTAAATACCTAACTCTTCAATCCCCAGATACTGACAAACATCCATAAGCATTAAGACCATCCAGGAAAACGTGACTTCACCAAAGGAACTAAATAAGGCACCAGTGACCAATCCTGCAGAGACAGAGATATGTGCCCTTTCAACAGAGAATTCAAAATCATTGTTTTGAGGAAACTCAAAGAAATTTAAAATAACATAGGGAATTCAGAATCATATTAGATAGATTTAACAAAGAAATTGGAACAATTAAAAAGAATCAAGCAGAAATTCTAGAGTTGAAAAATGCAATTGACCTACTGAAGAACGCATCAGAACCTCAACAGCAGAATTGCAAGCAGAAGAAAGAATTGGTGAGCTTAAAGAGAGACGATTTGAAAATACACAAAGGAGACAAAAAAAATAAAAAGCAATAAAGCAGGCCTACAAGATAGAGAAAAAATAGCCTCAAAAGGGCAAATTTAGGAGTTATTGGCCTTAAAGAGGAGGTGGAGAGAGATATCAGGATATAAAGTTTATTCAAAGGGATAATAACAGAGAACTTTCCAAATCTGGAAAAGATATCAATATTCAAGTATAAGAGAGTTATAGAACACCAAATAGACTTAACCCAAAGAAGACTACCTCCAGATATTCAATAGTCAAATTCCCAAAGGTCAAGGATAAAGAAAGGATTCTAAAAGCAGCAAGAGAAAGGAAACAAATAACATACAATGGAGCTCCGATACGTTTGGCAGCAGACTTTTATACAGGCCAGGAGGAAGTGGCATGACATATTTAAAGTGCTGAAGGAAAAAATATTTTATGCTAGAATAGTATATGCAGTGAAAATCTTCTTAAAACATGAAGGAGAAATAAAGACTTTACCAGACAAAAGCTGAAGGACTTCATCAACACCAGGTCTTTTCTACAAAAAAATGCTAAAGAGAGTTCTTCAGGCTGAAAGAAAAGGACAAAACAAGCCTTAAAACATTCAAAAAACTATACAAACACTGGAAATTAAACAATATGCCCCTGAATTACCAGTGATTCAATGAAGAAATTAAGAAGGAAATTGAAAAGTTTCTTGAAACAAATAATAATGGAAACACAACATACCAAAACTTACGGGATATAGTGAAAGTAGTACTAAGAGGAAAGTTTACACTTTATGGTCCTAAACTATTTAATTCAGTCAGGAACCTTTAATCTTTCAATCTCAAAGACCTAAATTCTGAATTTAATTAAAATATCAAGTGTCACTCATGCTTCACCTCTATTCTACATTCACAATATGATTTAATTTGATTTCATTTCAATTTAATTTATATTTCTCTTTGGGGAAGTCCCTTCCTCTCTTTACATTTGTTTCCCCATCTGAAATGTGAAGATAATATTTATCGCATAGAGTTGTGTGATATTGTGATATAATAAGAAGTATATGTTTTGGTTTTCATCCAGTGTTCCTGGTTCACAGCCCCTAAAACCCTTGAAATTTCCTAAGCTATTAGAGCTATGGTTGTATCTTATTGTTATAATATTTGATTTTTTGCCCTTGGTCCCTGAAACAGCTCCAGAATGATAAAAGTGAAAGAAGCATCTTGTGTTATTCATAATAAGCCCCTTTTATCCATACACGAATTTATGTTAATGAGGTGATTTTTAGAAAGCCTCCAGATAACCACAGGATGGGGTCTGGTTGCCAAGAGAACCAACCATGTGATTAGAGAGTTGGAATTTCCAGCCCCAGTGCTCACCTTCAGGGAGGGGAGAGGAGCTCAAGGTTGAGTTGATCACCAATAGCCAATGATTTAATCAATCATGTTGTTGCAATGAAGCTTCCATAAAAACCCAAAGGAATGAAGTTCAGGGAGCTTCTGGGTGATGAATAAGAACACAGCCATGTGCTATGAGGGTGGCACACCCAGAAGCTCCATAGGGACAGGAGGTCCTGTGCTTGGGACCCTTCTGGACCTCTCCCTATGTATCTCTTCATCTGACTGTTCATTTCTATCTTTCAATATATTCTTTGTAATAATCTCGTAATCTAGTTTTATACACTGCTTCCAGTTCAAAATTTGACTCCTAAACTGTTTTCCCGAGTTCTATAAGCTGCATTAGGAAATGACTGAACCCAGGAGGAGGTCATGCAAACCTCTGATTTATAGCTGGTCAGCCGGAAACATAGGTGACAAGGCTGTGATTGGCATCTGAAGTGGGGTCTCATCTTCACTTGTGGGACTGAGCCCTTAACCTGTGTGCTCTGAAAGCCATTTCCAGGTAGATACTGTTAAAATTGGGTTAAAGTGTAAAATGCCCAGTGTCTGCAGTGAACTAGGGAATTGCTTGGTGTGAAAAAGATCCCTACACAATTGGTGGCCAGAAGTGAAGTGTTGTCAGTATTAAGTGAGAATATAAGGGGGAAAAACAAACAAACAAATGTTTTTTCCCTTTTCAGTTGGTGTCAGAGAGGCAGGATTTGCCAAAATAAACTTGGCTTAGGAAACATGTGGTTTGGGAAGAGAAAGAATGAGGGGAGAGAGAGAGAAAATGAAGAACTTTTGATCTCTGGATGGCTACCTAGTCACCTATGGTACAAAACCGCAGCTTTGCTGCAATCAGTTACTAACGGTAAAAGTTACGAATTGTATTTAGAAATGGTGTTAGAACAAACTCCTGATGAGTCAATTCTAGGAAGTAAGCATTAGTAGCAACAGTTAAAATTGTAATCCATAGACACAGATTAAAGAAAATGATATTTGGGCCGGGTGCGGTGGCTCACGCCTGTAATCCCAGCACTTTGGGATGCTGAGGCGGGCGGATCACAAGGTCAGGGTATCGAGACCATCTTGCTAACACAGTGAAATCCCGTCTCTACTGAAAATACATTAAAAAAAAAAAAAAATTAGCCGGCAGTTGTGGCGGGCGCCTGTAGTCTCAGCTACTCAGGAGGCTGAGGCAGGAGAATGGCCTGAACCTGGGAGGCCGAGCTTGCAGTAAGCCTAGGTGGCGCCACTGCACTCCAGCCTGGGTGACAGAGTGAGACTCTCTCTCAAAAAAAAGCCCCTTTTCTACGTTTTTTTTTGTTGTTGTTTGTTTGTTTGTTTTTAGTATTCAGGTATATGCATATGGTTACCTTGATACAATTGTGTTTAGATATTTCACCACTTGGATATATTTGAATTGTTAATAAACTATTTATTTATGTCATGCTTATTCTATTACATAGGAATTTATAAAACCACATTTATATAATATGGTTCTTAAATATACTAATCAACTTAGGTCAAAATTAATGAGATCCCAAACATTTACAAAGCACTGAAGCCAGTGTAGTTAAATTGTATTCTGAATGGCTGTATTTTGAAAGCTGAATGATAAATTTCTCTTGAATTATTATTATTTTACTAAAGTACTTTGATGAGAAGAAACAAATATAGAAGGAGCAATAATACAGGAGTTACGCATTTGAACAGTTGCCAAGTTAGAGAACCCTGAGCATTTTTAGCAGCCCTCTGCAACTCGGTCTTAAAATGACTTTTCAGATGAATGGGCATTTGTTTCACCCCTCCCACCTCTTCCAAAATCTCACTCTATCATCTTCTTTTTCAAAGTACCTTCAGTCTCTTTCCATGTTCTTACTTGTTCTGCATCTTGTAGACTAGTCTGATCTGATATTCCTTAAGATACAACAATACTCTTCCCTTGCACAAAACTCTTGCTGATGCACAAGAAGAGGACACGGGCATAGGCTGTAGGTGGTAAGGCAATGTGGACAGAGATAGCAGTGACTGCAAACGTGGATCTCAAACCAAATGTCCCAAGGACAGAGGCCATGAACTGTGGCGCTAAATGGCCTTCAAGCTGTTTCTCACATGGCTATTGCTAGGCAGCATGCTCCAAGGTCAGTGATGGTGGGAAGGTATTTAATAACAATGAATGAGTCTCACCAGTGGCTCTGAATAGGCCAGCAAGAAAATAATAAAATAGGCTGGATGTGGTGGCTCATGCTTGTAATCCCAGCATTTAGGGAGGCCGAGGCGGGCAGATCACAAGGTCAGAAGTTTGAGGCCAGCCTGGCCAACATAGTGAAACCCCGTCTCTACTAAAAAATACAAAAATTTAGCTGGGTGTGGTGGCGGACACCTGTAATCCCAGATACTCGAGAGGCTGAGGCAGGAGAATCGCTTGAATCCAGGAGGCCAGAGGTTGCAGTGAGCCGAGATCGCACCACTGCACTCCAGCCTGGGGAACAGAGCAAGATTCTGTCTCAAAAAGATAAATAAAATAATAAACTAACAAATTGCACAGAGAAATTAAATATCAGCAAGGGGTTAATTTTGTGCTCTTTAAGCTCAGAATTGGCTCTTTTTCCTTCACAATCCTTCTGTTCCTTCATGATCTATTCTGCCTCTGCCTCTCCCGACAGAAAGAACTGCGTCTGATTGCATTCTTTCATCACAAGTACACAGTTTTAGAATACCAAAGTTAAAATTGTTTTAAGCAATTGCTTCCAAATGGAGCCTTTTACTGTGGACAACATCCCAGGAAAAGGGAATTAGAATTCCCTCATCTCTGTTCTTACATATTCAAACTCTTTGGAAGCACTCAGTGGAAACAAGCTCAGTTGGGTTCTATTTAATTGCATACTTAGTGGTCACTAAAAAGTGTTGGTCTGAATCACTGGAATGGTTCTTTATTTTAGTTCTCACAGTTGTTTTCCACAAGACATTAACTTAATTCTCCATCTCCCATCCTCTGTAAATCATAGCTATGGCTCACCATAAAAAGTAATTCCAATATTCAAGGTCAAGAATATGTAGTTAATGAAGTTAGATATGACTGCAATTTGGGATGAAAACCTGGTCCAGAATGCTGTACATTCTTATTTTTTCTGTCGCGTGGTATTGAATGGATTTGTTCCATCTAATCAAAACAAAAGCAATTCTTAGAATTGAAATGTACCATATACATCAGTGCACAGATTGGTTCAGTACAGCATCCCCTGTACCTCGTACCTAGAACACAGTATGTGCTTAGTAAATATTTGCTGAATAACTTCAACTTGTTCAATCTTGCTGTCCATTGCAGAAATATTTTCAACTATGTTTCTTTAAGATGGTCCTTAATATTTTCTGCTTAAGACATTCCAGTTCCAGGAAACCCTTTCCTTCCTCTTTCCTTGTCTCCTCCCCTCCACTCCTTCTTCTGGAGATCCATATGCCAGACACTGTGCTAGGCTCTGGGATATTGCGAGCAAAAACACATTCCCTGTTCTCATGGAATTCATTGATTAGTAGGGGAAACAAACATTAATAAAAGAGTCAAACAAAAAAAGTAGCACCCAGAATAGTCAAATTCATAGAGACAGAAAGTGAAATAGCGATTGCCAGGGACTAGGGGCAAGAGGGAATGGGGAATTAGTGTTTAATGGGTATAGAGTGTCAGTATGGGATGATGAATAGGTTCTGGAGATGAATAATGGTATGGTTGTACAACAATGTGAATGTCTTTAATGCCATTAAGCTATACACTTGAAAGCGGCTAAAATGGTAAATTTTATGTTATGTATATTTTACCACAACAAAAAGAAACAAAACAAAGCAAAAGTAAAGGCACAACTCTGACAAATGCTTAAGAAGAGCAGTGCACAGAGCGCACAGAGGCAAAATGACCTCTTGTTGGTCAGGAAGCTCTCCCTGAGGATGGGTAAACTGAGAGCTGAAGAATGAGTACAAACTGGCTTGATATAGAAATGAAGGAAGACTACCCAGGCAGAAGGACTGGCACTTTCAACAGGTGGGAAGGAGGCTGCTGTGCACCAGGGACAGAAGGGAGGTCAGTATGGTTGCCATCAGTGGGAAAGGGGACCAGGTGCAGGCTGTGGCTGAACACCAAGGAGGGGCCAGTCCCCAAAAGACCTTGTAAACTCTGCTAAGGAACTTGATCTTTATCCTAAGAGTACTGAGGAACCATTCAGTAGTTTTAGACAAGGGGAAACAGGATCAAATGGAGGAAACATGATCAAATTTGCATCCTACTCACTGCTTAGGGGTGTGTGTCTGTGTGGGTGTGTATTAGAAAGTTCTTCCTTCTATTGGCTTATAACTGCCTTCGTTCAGCTTTCTGCCACTAGTCTTGGTTTCCGCCTTCTTTCTTCCGGAGCTCTGCAGAAATAAGTGTCCTTTCTCTTTTCTGTGAGGGCTTTTTAAACTCCAGTTTTGTTTCAGCTTCTTACTATCCTCATGGTATCCTGTACTTTTTATTTTCAATCCTCCTAATAAAACGTGGCTTCTGGAGTTGAGTACAATTCTCATCTCAGTTTTAGGAACACAAGAAATGCTATTGTCTGTGATCTGGACCCTATACCAGAGCCGCACCCATCACAGACTGTTTCATATTAAGTTGGTAGTTGACGAAACAATCCCCACCTCCAGCTTTTTTCAGACACAATGCTAACAAAGCAGGAGGTCTCTGCCTTTCTGATTTTTCTCCTTTTTAAAAAGCATAAATAAATAGAACAGCACTGGGTTTCAGCCCTGGCACTGTCACCAACTTGCTACACAATCTCATCTTTCTTCAGGAATAAACAGGCCACCAAAAGCATGTACTCTGGCCTACTCTACCCATGCTGTAAGTTTTGCAAGCAGTTTTTTCGGGCTGGGAGGTCTGCAGTAGTCCAGTAGGATTCCCTGTTGGGAGGGCCACTTCCCTGCATGCTTAAACCAGTTTCTTCATTATCAACTTTATCAGTGATAATATAATAGTTTTGATCCCAACTGTCTTACTTCATTATCTTATTTCTCAATTGGTTCAGCACAGAGTAATATTTATTGGGTTCTCCCAAACAATGAGATGATGACCAGTGTTCCTTTTCTAAACTTCGTTGTCCCTAGGACTATGATTTTACATTTATCTCATTAAACGTCCTTAGGTTGGTTTTGGCCCATTCTTTATTATAGCTTATTCTTTATTAGTATCCATTAGCACTAATTGGTACTAAGGATAATGGTCTGGAAGAGTTAACTTATTTCCTTAACCAATTAGCTAACTCCAAGGAAGTGACTTTGGTCCTGGAATCCATCCTAGGGAAAGAATACAGTATGCTGGAATGAGGCCACGGCATGCATTATGTCAGTGCCATATTAACAATTATATGGAAGCCCCCATTAGTAAAATGCTATTTCTTAGGCTCAAAATCAGATCTGTTCTATATTCAATTCCACTCTCTTATAACTAACATCACAGCAAGGTCATATGTTATACTATTTAGCATATCCTTTAAAATGTTTGTTCATCGTGACTGTTGCATAACATATGCAGAAATAATCAAAGAAATCGATAAGGGTGATGAGACAAAGTTTTAACAATAGTAATTTATAATAGCCAAGTGCTTTATAAGAGTCAAAGAAATCTCAGGTACAGTATCTCCCTTGGGCTTCTCAGTAGTCCTAGGCAGCAGGCTGAGTGAGAATTGCTGTCTTCACCTTACAGATGAGGAGAGGAGTTCAATGACATGGCCCAAGTCACAAAGTGTTTTTAGTAGTAGAGTCAGAACCAGAACACAGGTCTGCAAAGACTGTCCAAAATTTGCCTCTAAACCTGATAATATATAACCAATTATATATTACTTTCCACCTTGAATGGATTCTTACTAATGACCCTGATGTAGGTATGAAGATCACATTTATTTATCACTAGACTCAGTGCTCTGTGTAAATACTCTTAATGTGACTCTCTGGAGTTTACATAACATGGTGCCTATTGTTTGCATTAGAGGCCATGTTCCTCAGGACAGTGCCTAAGACCACAGGTGTTGAAAACCAACTTTCTGGGTTCAAATCCTGGCTCTGCCTATTACTGAGTGTCTTTGGGAAAACTACTTAATATACCTGCCTGATTTTGGGTTCTCCTGAGAGCTTGGGTAAAGATAATTTACTTCAAAGGTGATCCTGGGAAACAGAAATGAGAAAAGTGAGACTTGGAAGCAAGAGAAGCCAATAGACAGCATGCAAATTATCTGGTTACCACTGGGGGCAACTGAGACTCAATTGTGTAGGAACCTTTTAAGGAACTATGCATAGTTTGCATCTCAGAAGCTGTCTCAGCCCTGATTCTTGCCCTCACTGACTGAGAGTCCCCTCTGGTCGTTAGCTCCCCGACACTTCCAGATTGTCAAGTGGCTGAGAAGCTTCCTGAGGCTTCAAAGCTTCCTGAGGCAGCCAACTAGAGCAATGCTGATGTCCTTAACCAATTAGCTAACTCCATGGAAGTGACTTTGGCCCTGGAACCCATCCTATGCAAAGAATAAATTGTGCCAGAATGTTGCCATAGCATGCATTATCTCAATGTCATATTAACAATTATAGGGAATCCCCCATTAGTAAAATGCTAATGAATTGATGTGGGCAACATGTATGGAACTGTATAACCAAGATGGATTGATATCGGGTGTAGCAGAGCATGTAGCATAGTGCTCCAAAAGCATCTGCTACAGTCCCTAAGCCATGGTTATTGCATCCGTCACAAGCGATTGCAATACACCTTCTCATAGAGTGATAATGATGATTAAATGATAATATACAGTTCCTAGGACACTTGATATGCTTGATCAATGTTAGTGGTAATGAGGATGATAATGATGATGGGGATAAGTTATTCATCTTTTATTAAATCCCAGGTAGTTCCAACTGAAATTAAAGTCAATGGGCAGGTCATATTTTTGCTATTTCTATGTGACTGTATTATTGGTCAGATCTCTAATCTGGAGTTATTTGTCTAGAACCAGCTATTGAATGTATCGTTGCATTAAACATAATTTATAGTTTGTGCTTTTAAGTTAAATAACCACTAAAAAGACAAAAATAGCAAGTGATAATCCTGTACATCTGTAACCATAAAAGTTTTAAAAAAAATTTTATAAGAGTACAGAGTACAGAAAACCAGGGATTGGGAGGACGTGTGCTTAATTTTAGTCATTCATGAAAGATTTAATCCATATGGTCTTCTTCATCTTTCTAGGTTTGTTTTACATTTTGGATCCCCAAATATTAGATGTTCTCTTCTTCTCATAAGTACCACATCAGTACCTTTCTCTTTCTTAAAAATCTTCCATCTTTTTTTTTTTTTTTTTTGAGATGGGGTCTTGCTTTGTTGCCCAGGCTGGAGTGCTGTGGCACAATTTCAGCTCACTGCAACCTTTGCCTCTGGGGCTCAAGTGATCCTCTCACCTCAACCTCCTAAGTAGCTGGGACTACAGGCACACGTCATTATGCCTGGCTAATTTTTTGTATTTTTGGTAGAGACGGGGGTCTCATTATGTTGCCCAGACTAATCTTGAACTACTGAGTTCAAGCGATCCACCCACTTCAGCGTCCCAAAGTGTTGGGATTGCAGGTGTGAACCCCGACGCCTGGCCCAAAATCTTCCATTGTTTAGGAACCCATGTAATTGGTTCAAGCCTCAGTTCTACTATTATTTACTGGTTCTGCGACACTGGGTAAGTTACCTAGCTTTATTTTCCTTATTCTAACAACAACAAAACCCAAAAAATGTTAGCACTCTTGTCTTTTACTTTCTTAATAGCAAATCCCTCTTTCTTTCCATTGTGCTGGAATGTCCCTAAGAACAAAATTAAAATTGGCAGGGAATTTTAAAGCTATAGTTCCTTCCACCTCTTCCTATATTTTCCCTTTTTCCTCACTCCCAAACCCACAGTTTTTCTAGTATGTCTAAGATTGGTCCCACTGGCTTCTTCGGCAACAACAGAAGAGAAACCTGGGTGAAGAGCACGAGAGGGGAGGACAGTGGTATGGCTCCTGCATAGATGGGGGACCTGGCACATGTTACATTTCTGTGGCCTTTCATGCTTTTTAAAGGCTCAAAACTGCTATTTTTAGAAGAAATCTTTAGCTGAGCATAGTGATTCACACCTGTAATCCCAGAACTTTGGGAGGCCAAGGCAGAAGGACCACTTAAGGCCAGGAGTTAGAGACCAGCCTGGGCAACTCAGTGAGACCCTGTCTCTACCAAAAAATAAAAATGAAATAATTAGCTGGCCGTGGTGGTGCACATCTGAAGTCCAGCCACTCAAGAGGCTGAGGTGGGAGGACTGCTTGAACCCAGGGATTTGAGGCCGCATTGAGCTATGATAGCACAGCTGCACTCCAGTTAGGGCAACAGAGAAAGACCCTGTCTCAAAAAAGAGTTTAAAAAAAGAAAAAATCTTTAACTTTTCTTAGTAAGTCTTCCTTTCTTTTTTAATATATAGGGCCAAGTCAAATTGTACCCAACTATCTTCTTCATCACAAATTCTGATCTAGTCTAAAATAATGAGTAATCACGAATCATAAATAAATAGAATAAAATTTACAACCTGCAGTGTCTTACGGTGCTGTGCTTAAGAAATAAGTAGCAAACTGAGTTTGAGGACATGGATGGACAATTGTGCACACACTCTGGCATGCTACTCTTCTGTCTATCTCCCATTACGTTGTCGTAATCTCTCTGAAGAGTGAGGCCACTGGGATCTATTGAACAGTCTCTCGCATCCATCTCCTCTTCCACTGCTGCTGCTTGAATCAGTCCTGAAGGTGCTTAACAGCCCCGTCTCCTGGCTCACTCTTCTTCCATTAACCTCCCACATTGCATGAGTGATCTTCTAAAACACACATCTTACCACAACACCTATCCATTTGAAACTCCTGATGGCTTCTCACCACTCCCTCGAGATAGTACCCGCACATCTTGGCACAATAAATGAAGCACCTTTACAACTTCACCTGAGCCCAACTCTCCAGATATGCCTCCATCTGTTCTCCCCCACCCTCCCATTGCTCACTATTATTTACCTGAACATCCTGTGCACATTCCAGCCTCATTTCTGTGTACTCATTGAAACCCACTTGAAACTCTTGATGGCATCTCACCACCCACTCCAGATAGTACATGAATATCTTAGCACAGTAAACAAAGCCCCTTTACAACCTCACCTGAGCCCAGTTCTCCAGATACGCCTCCATCTGTTCTCCCCACCACCTCCCATCACTCACTGTTGTTTACCTGAATATCCTGTGCACATTCCAGCCTCAATTCTCCTCTCCTACATTTCCCTCTGCCTGGAACTCCTCTTTTCACTTTGCTTGCCTAAGCTGCCTATTCTAAGCCAGAAATAATCAACCACTCTGTATCTTTGTATTTTATATAACACAAAACATTACAATTTATTATAACATGTAACATATTATTGTGGTTATTTTTGTTTGCTTCTCTATATTCCAACCTAAGACATAAGCTCTGATGTGGTTTGGCTGTGTCCCCGCCCAAATCTCATCTTGAATTGTAGCTCCCATAATTCCCGCGTGTCATGGGAGGGACCTGGTGAGAGGTAATTGAATCGTGGGGGCGGCTCTTTCCTGTGCTATTCTCATGAAAGTGAATACGTTTCACAAGATCTGATGGTTTTATAAAGGGGAATTCCCCTGCACATGTTCTCTTGCCTGTCACCGTGTAAGAACATGGCTTTGCTCCTCCTTCACCTTCTGCCATGATTGTGAAGCCTCTCCAGACATGTGGAACTATGAGTCAATTAAACCACTTTCCTCTATAAATTACCCAGTCTCAGATATGTCTTTATTAGCAGCGTGAGAGAAGACTAATACAAGCTCTCTCAAGACAGGGACTACCTTTTTTCCGGAACATAAATGATGCACAGAAATGTCAAGAACAAATATTGAGACATGATGGAGTTAAGTCAATTTAAATAAAGCAAAGCCACCAGAAGTAGCCATTCAGAAGTACCTTACTAAAATCTTAACGAATTAAACTGCTGATAGCACACAAAAAACATCTTTCCCTAATCCTATTTCTCCCAACGAATTAAAAACAGCCTCTTGTCTCATGGCTGCCAATTTCGAAGTTTCTGTTTTACATTGCTCTCAACTTACATTGTGGTCAGTTTGACAAAAAAAAAAAAAAAAAAAACAAGCATACAGGAGAATTTTGAATAAAATTGGTCAGAGAAAACAATGAGACAAGAACAGGAAATTGAAGAACATATTGTCTTGCTTATGAAGACCTCATAATAGAAAATAACACGTTATAATATACAGATGAAAAGAACAAAACCATTTCCTGTATCATGCTTATTTAGCATGGCATTTCTTATGTGATAGAGCATCAATTCGCTCACTCAACTGTGTGGTAAGACTGTGGCTGGCATTTGTCATGCAAAAGGACAGGAAATGCTCTTTGGGGAACTCTTACCAGGACCTGACATGGGCAACACCCAGAGTCTTGGAACTGCTCTGCAACCAAAACTGCTGCGGCAAGTAAAAAGACGCTTGTCATGACACGACCCTTTATCTTTTAGGCATTCTGTCTCTTTCTGAAAGGACTATCTGAATGATCCAGTGGACAAGATAATGAACCCCTCCTACAAGAGTATCAGGTCTAGATCCCTGTTCTGCTGCCAAGTAGTTAACTGTTTTCTAGTTTAAGTGGTAAAAGTCAAAGAAATATTTTTGAGTCTATTTGCAAAAAGTTTCCTATGTAGAGGTATGAGTAATCACACTCATTAGTCTAACAAACCTCCACTGAGCACCTACTTTGCACAAGTAAGAGTGTAGGGGACTCTCTAGAGGAGAATGGACCGGGTTCCTGTTCTCCAGGAGATGAGAATGTGGTTGAGAGTGTCTCAGTCAGTTCAAGCTACTACAGTAAATCTATCATAGACTGGGTGGCTTAAACAACAGATATTTTTGCATAAATAGCTCTAAGGGAAATTTCCAAAGTAAAGTTCCAAAAAGCATTTGAACAGGAACCTTTTTGTTTGCTTGTTTGTTTTTTTTTAAATTCAGGGTCTTGCTCTGTTGCCTGGGCTGAAGTACAGTGGTGCTGTCATAGCTCACTGCACCCTTGAGCTCCTAGGCTCAAATGATTCTCCTGCCTTAGCCTCCTGAGTAGCTGGGACTACAGGTGTGTGCCACCATGTCTGGCTCATTTTTATATTTTTTTGTAGAGATGGGGTCTTGTTATGTTACTCAGGGTGAGTAACCTTTTTTTATTTGAAAGAACATACAGATTCTCAGAAGGAATTTGGAGGACAACGTTTGTATGTATAGATTTTGGAATCTTAAAGGAGCAGAAGTAGAGGCACAGAGTGTCTCGATAATGCTCCTTGGAGAGTCTGAGCTCTTCATAGTGTCCTAGGCCCTTTTGTCTGTGTGCTTTGAGGAGGTTTACTTTTACATATGTTCATACACATATACTACTAATGTGGGTACTATTGTCCAGTTTGAAGGTGTATAGGTCAACTGAGTGGGGCTTGCATGGCTAGTTTTCCAGGCCAGGCCTCATGGATTGGCTTTACTATTTCCAAATATGGTCCTTCACTTCATAGCCCAGGAACTTGACTTTTTCAGCCTACCAAAGCAGCCATCTGACTTAAAATAACAATACCTACCAAATCATCAATTTATGATCAGGGCTGTTCTTTTACCATGGCAGACTAGTCATGTCCGCTCTTCAGCAAGCTCTTCCTGGTTTCAAGATATCTTAAAATCTGTGTGAAAACAAATCAGTAGTTTGCTCTATGAGCACACATTCTGAGCAAAGGGAGGTTGATAGAAATGGCAGAGTATTTTCAGAAGCAGAGTCGTTTCTAACTCAGAGCAGGGAGTTATCTCTAACTTATCTCTAACTAAGAGCCCTTAGTAAGTGTATTTGTTTTCCTTAGGGTCAGAGTCAACATCAGCTGGAAGGACACTACTGACTTTGGTCGTTCTGATCCCCTTTTCTGCATTTTCACTTAGGCCACCCAGTCGTATTACAATATTCTTTATTAAGCAATATTAATATATCAGATCAGTTCTATATTTCTATTTTTGAGCCAGAGCTCTTAAAAGCTACTCCTCCACCCCTGCTTTTTTTAGAATTTGGCTACCTTTTCCCAATGTGTTCATTTTTTTCAGTCAAGTCAGTTCTTTGCCCCCTGCCTCCACAGCTAAGCTATGCTGAATGCACAGATGTAGCTTGCTCTGAATGGGGTAAATCAGAGAGCTCCATGCAAGAAGTTATTTATAAAATTTTCATTTTGCTCACTGAGATAGCTGTAAAAACATTGCTGGAGAAAATTAAAGAAATAATATAGCACTATTCCCTATAAGCTTTTATCATAGACTCCAGCCATTTATATTTTGCCCCATGTTCATTTGTTCTCCATAAAATTCCCTTACAAAACCCCAGAATAGATCTTCAGACAACAAGCACAGTTACATCAGATGACTATTCAGGTTCTTAATACATTTTTTCCCTTTGGGATGTGCTATTCCAGATCCTATCTGCTCACTCCTTTATTAACTTGGTCTTTAAATGTCTTTATGTTTATTTAGTTAATATTCATGATAAAAGGCCATGCTCTCCATCTACGGTGTGTACTCATTTTGTTTTGACTAAACCTTTAAAAAATCATTTTTGATTTATAGTGGATATGCACCTATTCCTTGAAGTTATAACCTAAACTATAATGCAAACATAATGCTAATACCAGTTTACATTAGACTTTACTCACTATATTAGTCTTGTATGACTTTCAGCTTTTTGAGCTCCAAAGATAGAATTTGTGTTGTGTTCTAGGAGATAAGAGATGCTACTATCAAGTGACAATGAGTTGAAGGCTTCCAAAATTCTAACTCATTTTCCTCCTCCTCAACCCTAGGGAACTTTGGAGCACTGTAGCAGCTGCTGCAGCGCCTCACCTGGATTCCTCTCCCTGCCCCTTCAGCATACTCCAGCTCACTTCCAGCTGTGGGTACCTGCACCTCTTTGCCTGAGGGCATTTTGGGGTCACGTGCTCTGCCCAGATGCAAAATGGCAGGTCAGAAGGAAGAAATGGGGAAATTAATATCCCTGAGAACCCTCAACTGAGGACTGATGGGACTTGGTGTACAAACACCCCAGAGTACTTTTCAAAATGCACACTGAAACATACTCTTGGGAGAAAATTAGTTTGGGAATTCAGGAATACTGGCCGGGCGCAGTGGCTCACGCCTGTAATCCCAGCACTTTGGGAGGCCAAGTTGGGCAGATCACTTGAGGTCAGGAGTTGGAGACCTGCCTGGCCAACATGGTGAAATCCTGTCTCTACTAAAAATACAAAAATTAACTAGGCATGGTGGCAGGCACCTGTAATCCCAGCTACTTGGAAGGCTCAAGAATGAGAATGGCTTGAACCCAGGAGGCAGAGGTTGCAGTGAGCCAAGATGGTGCCACTGCACTCCAGCCTGGGTGACAAAATGAGATTCTGTCTCAAAAAAAAAAAAAAAAAAAAAAGATTGTGGGGTGGAATTCAGGAATGCTGCTTTGCTCTAACTCTGGCAGAGGGAATTTGCTAAGTATTTACTTGGGGGGAAAAATTACACAAATATTCATTTCTTTGAGACCCTTATGTTGTAGTTAGAGTGATAAGACCAACACATGTGTGCAGTAAAAGGTTAACTCAGCAGGTCTGGGTTGCTCAAATGCTTTAAGTTCCAAAGAAAGCCTGTCTTCACAGGACTGGTCCTTGACTGGCCAGTCCTGGCAGATAACCTCTGAGCCATTGGAATATCCTGCCTCATGAAGCATGTTTTCATATGCCAGAGGGTCCTGGACCACACTGTATCAATTTGACATAAGTAGAGGGGTGGGGCTGTAGGCCAAGTAATTAAAGTCAGTCCTGCCTACCTGACCAATTTGCAACAATAACCCTGGATATTAAGACTTATGTGAGCTTTCCTGAGTGGCAATAATTCACACATGTTGTCACATACCATTGCTTGGAGGATTAAATGCATCCCCATGCAACTCCACCCAGAAGCTTGTGCCTGATATCTCCTGGACATTGTCCCATACACCTTTCCCATTTGCTAGTTTTAGTATGTACTCATTTCTCTATAATAAGCAGTAATCATGAACATACCAGCTTTTCTGAGTTCTGTGAGTCTTTCTTGCAAATCTTCAAGCCCAACTGTAGCCTTAAGAACTTCCAGCGAAACATATAACAGGCAAGACTAATCCTGGGTGGCCCCTTAAGACAGCTTACTTAAGAGGCGATCTAGAAAACAGAAGAGAAAGAAGGGGGGAAAGGACATGTTATCAAGTTGATCCATAGGCTTGATGCTGCTGGGATATTCTAAAGAGCCATAAAATATCTCTCACAGTGGTCTTCCTGAAGAGGAGGTAGGAGCATTTATTCACCCATCCCCACTACCCCTGTATCAAGGATTTTTTTCAAAAAGATAATGACTCCTTAAACTTTGAACATTTAGGTTGTATAGGCCATTGTAATGTCACTAGTAAAAGATGGGCTGAGAGGATGTGAAGCGGAGCATAAGAGGTGTCCACTGCAGTTCACCCCTTGTACCACAAGATCCACTGTGTCCTACAAGAAGTCCAATCCAAAGCCTTCAAGATAGTGGCTGGCAACAATCTACAAAAGACTCAATTCAGGAAAGTTAATAGAACAGGTTATGCGCTCCATCAATACCAAATTTATCGAGAGTTTTTAGCATGAAGGGCTGTTGAATTTTGTCAAAGGCCTTTTCTACATCTATTGAGATTATCATGCGGTTTTTGTCTTCGGTTCTGTTTATATGCTGGATTACATCTATTGATTGGCGTATGTTGAACCAGCCTTGCATCCCAGGGATGAAGCCCACCTGATAATGGTGGATAAGCTTTTTGATGTGCTGCTGGTTTGCCAATGTTCATCAGGGATATTGGTCTAAAATTCTCTTTTTTGTTGTGTCTCTGCCAGGCTTTGGTATCAGGATGATGTTGGCCTCATAAAATGAGTTAGGGAGGATTTCTTCTTTTTCTATTGATTGGAATAGTTTCAGAAGGAATGGTACCAGCTCCTCCTTGTACCTCTGGTAGAAATCGGCTGTGAATCCATCTGGTCCTGGACTTTTTTTGGTTGGTAGGCTATTAATTATTGCCTCACTTTCAGAGACTGTTATTGGTCTATTCAGGGATTCAACTTCTTCCTGGTTTGGGCTTGGGAGAGTGTATATGTCCAGGAGTTTATCCGTTTCTTCTAGGTTTTCTAGTTTATTTGCATGGAGGTGTTTATTGTATTCTCTGATGGTAGTTTGTATTTCTGTGGGGTCAGTGGTGATATCCCCTTTATTATTTTTTATTGCGTCTCTTTGATTCTCCTCTCTTTTCTTCTTTATTAGTCTTGCCAGTTCTGGCCAGGGCAATAAGACAGGAGAAAGACATAAAGGGTATTCAATTAGGAAAAGAGGAAGTCAAATTGTCCCTGTTTGCAGATGACATGGTTGTATATTTAGAAAACCCCATTGTCTCAGCCCAGAATCTCCTTAAGCTGATAAGCAACTTCAGCAAAGTCTCAGGATACAAAATCGATGTGCAAAAATCACAAGCATTCTTATACACCAGTAACAGACAAACAGAGAGCCAAATCATGAATGAACTCCCATTCACAATTGCTTCAAAGAGAATAAAATACCTAGGAATTCAACTTACAAGGGATGTGAAGGGCCTCTTCAAGGAGAACTACAAACCATGCTCAATGAAATAAAAGAGGACACAAACAAATGGAAGAACATTCCATGCTCATGGATAGGAAGAATCAATATTGTGAAAATGGCCATACTGCCCAAGGTAATTTATAGATTCATTGCCATCCCCATTAAGCTACCAATGACTTTCTTCACAGAATTGGAAAAAACTGCTTTCAAGTTCATATGGAACCAAAAAAGAGCCCGTATTGCCAAGACAAATATTAACAAAAAGAACAAAGCTGGAGGCATCATGCTACCTGACTGCAAACTATACTACAAGGCTACAGTAACCAAAACAGCATGGTACTGGTACCAAAACAGAGATACAGACCAATGGAACAAAACAGAGCCCTCAGAAATAATACCACACATCGACAACCATCTGACTTTTGACAAAGCTGACAAAAATAAGAAATGGGGAAAGGATTCCCTATTTAATAAATGGTGCTGGGAAAATTGGCTAGCCATAAGTACAAAGCTGAAACTGGGTCCTTTCCTTACATCTTAATAAAAAATTAATTCAACATGCATTAGAGACTTAAATGTTAGACCTAAAACCATAAAAACCCTAGAAGAAAACCTAGGCAATACCATTCAGGACATAGGCATGGGCAAGGACTTCAT
>NW_012119221.1:1194655-1200280 GCF_000951035.1 Colobus angolensis palliatus | reverse complement strand
ATAGGAACACTTTTACACTGTTGGTGGGATTGTAAACTAGTTCAACCATTGTGGAAAACAGTGTGGCGATTCCTCAAGGATCTAGAACTAGAAATACCATTTGACTCAGCCATCCCATTACTGCGTATATACCCAAAGGATTATAAATCATACTGCTGTAAAGACACATGCACATGTATGTTCATTGCAGCACTATTCACAATAGCAAAGAGTTGGAACTAACCCAAATGTCCATCAATGACAGACTGGATGAAGAAAATGTGGCACATATACACCATGGAATACTATGCAGCCATAAAAAAGGATGAGTTCCTGTCTTTTGTAGGAACATGGATGCAGCTGGAAACCATCATTCTCAGCAAACTATCACAAGAACAGAAAACCAAACATCGCATGTTCACACTCATAGGTGGGAATTGAACAATGAGAACATTTGCACACAGGAAGGGGGACATCACACACTGGGCCTGTCATGGGGTTGGGGGAGGGGGAAGGGATAGCATTAGGAGATATACCTAATGTAAAAGACGAGTTAATGGGTGCAGCACACCAACATGGCACATGTATAAATATGTAACTAACCTGCACGTTGTGCACATGTACCCTAGAATATAAAGTATAATTTAAAATAAAAAGCAAATGTGGCACATAGACACCATGGAATACTATGCAGCCATAAAAAAGCCATAAAAAAAGATGAGTTCATGTCCTTTGTAGGGCCATGGATACAGCTGGAAACCATCATTCTCAGCAAACTATCACAAGGACAGAAAACCAAATACCACATATTCTCACTCATAGGTGGGAACTGAAAAATGAGAACACTTGGACACAGGAAGGGGAACATCACACACTGGGGCCTGTCATGGGGCGGGGGAAGGGGGAAGGGATAGCACATGTATACATACGTGACAAACCTGCATGTTGTGCACATGTACCCTAGAACTTAAATTATAAAAAAAAAAAGAACAGGTTATACTCCCTACTGCTGCAGTGGTCCCAAAGCTATAGTTGGTATTTATAATCTACCTCCTCTTTCATCCATTCTAGATTCCTTTCACACTAGGCCTGCAACCAAGGCCAGCAAAGAACATGCTAGAGTAAGGGTAAGTTGCTACTATAGGAAATGAGCTTCCGGAACCTATGATGGGAGCTTTATGAAATGTGTTGGATTTTTATTAAAATTCAAGCTGATCCACACTCGTCCTCTTGGACCCTAGGCATGGGAATGATTGCTGCATGTATAAATAATAACTATTTTGTGAATAATTCTCTCCACCATTACTGGATAGAATATGTTGTATCCATTATGTGTTTTGCAATAGGAAAAAAATTTGAAAACTACTGATCCAGTAAACAACTAATATTATATTTGAAATCTTGATTTGAATTTAAAATTTTCTGGACAGTAAATATCTTGGTATCTTGATTAAATATGATTATCCATAATTTTTGAGGCAAAGAAACACTTTTTATGCTTATATAAGAATTAACTCTTTTGTTTTCTTTGTATATATGCAGGAATCCTTTTTCATAACACAGTTCACTAAGGCCCTTAACATTTTTTTTTTTTTTTTTTTTGAGATGGAGTTGTGCTCTGTTGCCCGGGCTGGAATACAGTGGTGTGATCTTGGCTCACTGCAATCTCCGCCCCCTGAGTTCAAGTGATTCTCCTGCCTGAGCCTCCTGAGTAGTAGGAGTACAGGCACACACCACTATGCCCAGCTAGTTTCTGTATTTTTAGCAGAGATGGGGTTTCACCATGTTGTCCAGGCTGGTCTCAAACTCCTGACGTCAGGTGATCCACCCATGTTGGCCTCCCAGAGTGCTGGCATTACAGGTGTAAGCCTACCACGCCCAACTACTAAGGCCCTTAATTTATTACAGTGGGATAGTTACATTTAGACAACTAAATAAAAATCTTATGCCATCCAATATAAAAATAAAATCACTAGAAAAATTTAATTATAAGAAAAGCCCAGGAGAAGGAAAACCATACACAGACACCAGACATACAATATTATTAATTTTAAAAATTAATATCCTACTTAAGATATCAAAACTTAGTTTTGATAGAGGCAGACAAATACCTAGGCAGATAGGGGGCAGATCCCCAGCAAAACCCCATCTCCAGGCTGAAGACAGTTTAAAGCCTGAAAGCCAAGCTACAAGTTAAATCCTTGGGCTGGATTGAGAACTTGTCTTCCTGTTTGGTGCACCTTCCTCCAATTAGTTCCCATCCTTCACCCATTTTACATATACCTACCCTTTCCTAATTGGTTTTCTACACTGTCATTCCCACCTTTGAGTGGTGTCATCGCTTTAACTTTTCTTGCATGCTCACAAACCAATCAGCATGTACTCCCCATTCTGAGTCCATAAAAGGCCTCAGACCCAGCCACGCAGGGGACCCATCCCCACCCTGTCCCCTCTCCACTGAAAGCCATTTTCATTGCTCAATACAATTATTCTCCACCCTCTTCACCCTCCAATGTCTTGCATATCCTCATTCTTCTTGTGCACGATACAAGAGCTCAGGAACAAATGTGGGTACAAGCTATAACAGAGGCAATTTGGGGCATACCAGTGTGGCTGAGCAAGGCCCTGCATGGAGTGTCGCTGGCCAGGGGTCACCGGCTCGCAAAGGGAGAAGAAAAATCCTGCATCAGTTTGATATCAGGCCTATATGTGGCCAAGGGACTTGATAACAGCGCTAATCTGTCCAAAGACATTAGGAAGTATTCACATTTGGTGACAATGCAGTAAGATATACTTGAAAGTATTTTGTAAAAATACATAAAGATGAGATCTATCTGTAGAATGCAAGTTTTGCTCTCATTGCTATTGCAATTAATATTTTTGTTCTTCAGGTCTATAGTTTCTTATCTAAAACCCTTAGACCAGGTGTTTTGAAATTCAGAATTTAAAAAAATTATAAGTAATACTGTACATTTACCACGTATGACATAACAGTCCCATTTAGTCTGAGGAAGAGCCCTGTAATGAACATATTAATAATTATGCAACAAAATATATGATCATTCACACTAAATGAAATAAATAAGAGCCATGAAAAATCATTACATTTCAGGCCAAGTTTTGCCACCAAATGAATTCAAGTCAGGTCAGGTGTGAAACGAATTACAAAACCTACTTTGGCGCTTTTTGAATTTCAGAATTGCAAATATGGGTTTGTGGACTCTATCATCTTTGTCACTATATAGCTCAAGCTTTGATTATAAAAGAAAAATATCACCTATGTGTAGAATGTCTGCTGAGTTTTGGTGCTTAGAAGGTCCCATTCACGGAGGAAATGGAATACGCTTTCTCACTAGAGCTGACTCCCAGACTTTGCCATTTATTACATGTGTTTCCTTGAGAAAGTCACCTTCTCTGAACTTTATTTTTCTCATCTATAAAATGTGTATGGTAACTTTGTGGATCCTTGATATTCCCACGGGTTATATCTTGAGATCATATGAAACCACAAACTTGTGAGTATCAACAGATAATATAATTTCTCACAAAATTTAGTAAATTGTTATTGAGTCCAGTTGTTTATCAACTAGCTAATGTGTTGCCACTAGTAAGTAGTGGGCAGTCTAGATGATGGAGTTTATAGAAAATGATTGTTCAGGCCAGGTGCAGTGGCTCACACCTGTAATCCCAGCACTTTCGGAGGCTGACACAGGTAGATCACCTGAAGTTAGGAGTTTGAGATTAGACTGGCTAACATAATGAAACCCCGTTTCTACTTAAAACAAAAAAATTAGCAAGGCATGGTGGTGCATGCCTGTAATCCCAGTTATTTGGGAGTCTGAGGCAGGAGAATCCCTTTAACCTGGGAGGCAGAGGTTGCAGTGAGTCAAGATTGTGCCACTGTACTCCAGCCTGGGTGACAGAGCAAGACTCTGTCTAAAAAAAAATAATAATGATGATCGTTCAAAGAGTAGTTGGAATGAAAATGTTGGTTTGTTTTGCTGTTTCAAATGCAACATCTCTTGGTTATTTAAGCAGAGATACAAACTTAGTTTCTATTTATGCAGTTATATTTTGCCTTGGGCATGACACATTCATGAGAAAAGTCCAAATGTGAAAATAAAATATGTGGCTAAGCTTGGACTTTTGATAATATCAAAGTGGTTTTGAAAGCCTTTACTTGAAAAAAAAAAAAAAAAAACTCTGTGCAGACAGTTTTGAAAACAGTAGTCATTTACATCTAGTAACTTGATTTGAACTTGTAATTTCTCCAAGAAGTTGAAAAGAAATAGTTATAATTTTTAGATAATGGCTGCCAAAGCAAGAGAACTTTAAATATTTAAATGTGCAAAAAGTTCGTTCATAAACCAAACTTTTATAACCTTTAAAATTTTACTTTTAAGTTACTTGCACTCCTGTACAAAAAAAAAAAAAAGGCATTTGGAAATAGGCATTCCACTGATGTTATTTTTAATCTAATACATTGACAGGGTACTTTTTTTGATGATTAAGAGCCCTTCACTTGGGGAGATAACAGGATTCAGGGACTGTCTAGAGCCATTTACATTTACAATCAAACTGAGTTTAAGTTAAGTGCTGATCATGAATCTAGAGGGCAGGATAAAGTTAAATAACTTGGGATGCCGGGAATGTGTCATTTTTTGGTGTGTAAGATTCAAAAGTGGGTTAAATGAATTTTGAGATTTCACAATTAACAATAAAAAAAGTAACACTTCAATTCTATCTCAGACCTAGAGAATTAAAATGACTCTCATGAAATCACACTCTCATGAAGTAGATGATCACAGAATTAAATCATCAATCAAATCTTGGGAAGAAGGGAGATATTATCCACTTGATAGCTGTATAAGTTTTAAATGAGTACTATATGTGCTTAGAAATGAAAATCTGATGTTCCAGCCTGGACAACAAAATGAGACCTCATCTCTACAAAAAATGAAAAAGTTAGCCAGGCATGGTGTCATGGGCCTGTGGTCCCAGCTACATGGGAGGCTGAGGCAGGGAGATCACTTGAACCCAAGAGGTCCAGGCTGCAGTGAGCTGTCATTGTGCCATTGTACTCTAGCCTCGGTAACTGAGCAAGACCCTGTCTCAAAAAACAAACAAACAAACAAACAAACCAAAGAAAGTGGAGTTTGAGACCAGGCTGGCCAATGTGGTAAAACCCCATCTCTACTAAAAATACTAAAAATTAGTTGAGTGTGGTGGCCCACACCTATAATCCCAGCTATTCAAGAGGCTGAGGCACAAGAATTGCTTGCCCTCAGTAGGCAGAGGTTTTTGTGAGCTAAGATAGTGCCACAGCACTCCAGACTGGGTAACAAAGCAAGACTCTGTATCCAAAAAAGAAAAAAAGAAAAGAATGAAAGTCTGCTGTCAAATCTACTGACAAGCAACGGGAGCCTTCTCTTCTTTGTCCCAAGAGAATGTTAGTAATTCTTAGGGATGATGTTTAAAATGAACTGTTTTCTCTAGACCATCCTTTGACATAATAAGAATAAGAATGGTCAGTTATCTCATTAACTGGGTCTAGATGGTATCCTGCCTGTGCAGACGCGAACGGCTCTGTCTGACAACTTTGAAGAGAGCAGTGGATCTCCCAACACGGAGGTTGAGATCTGAGAA
>NW_012119221.1:1193882-1194281 GCF_000951035.1 Colobus angolensis palliatus | reverse complement strand
AAAGACCAAAGGCAGATAAAACCACAAAGATAGGGAAAAAGCAGGGCAGAAAAGCTGGAAATTCAAAAAATAAGAGCGCATCTCCCCCTCCAAAGAACACAGCTCATCACCAGCAATGGATCAAAGCTGGATGGAGAATAACTTTGATGAGTTGAGAGAAGAAGGCTTCAGTCCATCAAACTTCTCAGAGCTAAAGGAGGAATTATGTATCCAGTGTAAAGAAACTAAAATTTTGAAAAAATTATGGAAGAATGGATAACTAGAACAATCAATGCAGAGAAGGCCATAAACGAACTGACAGAGATAAAAACCATGACACGAGAAATACGTGACAAATGCACAAGCTTCAGTAACTGACTCTATCAACTGGAAGAAAGAGTATCAGCGATTGAGGATCAA
>NW_012119221.1:1174899-1191627 GCF_000951035.1 Colobus angolensis palliatus | reverse complement strand
CAAGAACAGAAAACCAAACACTGCATGTTCTTACTCATAGGTGGGAAATGAACAATGAGATCACTTGGACTCTGGAAGGGGAACATCACACACTGGGGCCTATTATGGGGGGGGAGGGATTGCATTGGGAGTTATACCTGATGTAAATGACAAGTTGATGGGTGCTGACGAGTTGATGGGTGCAGCACACCAACACGGCACAGGTATACATATGTAACAAACCTGCATGTTATGCACATGTTCCCTATAACTTAAAGTATAGTAATAAAAAAAGGGACAATAAAGCTGTTATATTACTGATGTATCAATGATAATCTCTTCAACAAGAATAATAGTTTTGAGGCCAGGTATGGTGGCTCACACCTGTAATCCCAACACTTTGGGAGGCCAAGGTGGGCAGTCACCTGAGGTCTGGAGTTCGAGACCAGCCTGACCAACATGCTGAAACGCTGTCTGTACTGAAAATACAAAATTAGCCAAGTGTGGTGGTGCACACCTGTAATCCAGGTAGGCTGAGGCAGGAGAATTGCTCGAACCTGCAGGAGAATTGCTTGAACTTGGAAGGTGGAAGTTGTGGTGAGCCAAGATCGCACCATTGCACTCCAGCCTGGGCAACAAGAGTGAAACTACATCTTAAAAAGAAAAAAAAAAAATAGCTTTGAAGGGGAAATTGTATATAAGGCATTCATATCTTTTTGTGTTCTAAGACAGTTATCTACTAAGAATCCTAAGTAGCAGATTATAGAAATTCCAGAATGAACTATTATAATTGGTTCAACAACTTAAATACTTAGTTCCTTTAAAAAAAACTGTGTACATGTGTTTTCTTCAATTTTTAAATTTTATTATGAATATTTCAAACACAGAATTAAAAAGGTTCAGTGAACCCCCAGGCATCCATCCCCCAGCTGCCAAGCCATCAACTCACGGCCTCTTGTTTCATCTAACTCAACCTCATTCACTGCTTCTCTCCCTCAATGCAGTTTTACGAAGCAAGTTGCAAATACCATATAATGTCACTTATAAAAACAAAGCCTGAGACAAAAGACCACATGTTGTGTAATTCAGTTTATATAAAATGTTCAGAAAAGCAACAGTTGCCTGGGTTGGGAGTAGGAATGGGGATTCCTGAAAATGAGTATGAAGGATCTTTCTGGGGTGATACACATATTCTAAAACTGGATTATGATGATGGTTGCACATCTTATAAGTTTACTAAAAGTCACTTGATTGTACACTTAGAATGGGTGAATTTCATGATGTGTAATGATGTGTGAAAGAAGCCAGATGCAAAAGAGTACATTAGTGTATGATTCCATTTATATGAACTCCAAGAACAGCAAAATTGATCTATGATGCTAGAAGGCAGAAAGTGATTGCCTCTGAGGCAGGAGTGGGGAGTTACTGACTGGAAAGGAACTAGAGGGAACTTTCAGGGGTGATGAAAATGTTCTATATCTACATCTATATTTTGTTTTTGGTAATAATTACCCAAGGGGATACAATTGTTAAAATTTGTCATACAGAACACTTAAAATCTGTGCATTTTATTGTATGCAAATTATACATTCATTAAAAGCTTAACAATAATTTTTTTTTGAGACAAGTCTTGCTCTATCACCCAAGCTGAAGTGCAATGGCACTATCTCCACTCATTGCGACCTCCACCTCCCAGGTTCAGATGATTCTCCTGCCTCAGCCTAGTAAGTAGCTGGGGCTACAGGTGCACACCACCATGCCTGGCTAATTTTTGTATTTTTAGTAGAGACAGGGTTTCACCATGTTGGCCAGACTGGTCTTGATCTCCTGACCTCAAGTGATCCACTTGCCTTGGCCTCCCAAAGTATTGGGATTACAGGCATGAGCCACTGTGCCCAGCCAACAATAATTCTTCAATATCATAAAATATCCAGTTCTGAATCCCTTGTTTATGTATATATAATTGATTTGTTTGAATTGGCATCTAAACTGATCCATACATTGCTCTTAATTGTCATCAGTTCTTTTCCCTCTCAAGCCTTTTCCCTCAAGAAAAAGAAGAAAGTTGATTTTTAGGTACTATGTGTTTTGCACATGCATTTCATTTACTCTCGTTAAGTATGTTGTGGAGAAATAACTTACATATAATAAAATGCAAACAATGATCTTTTAAATATATCACGTGTATTTTTACCTGGAAAAGTAATTTAACCACATTGTAAAACAAGTTCAAATGAGAGAAAATTTTTTAAAAAAAACGACAATGACCATTTTAGTGTATTTCATCTTTTTTATAACTACTTCTTCACTGAGATAATATATGTATAGTATCTATTATTATTCTTAATAATATTATTCCATAGGCATAGATTCCTGAGAAAATTTACAGCTATAAATTCTATTAGTGGAATTATATTGAATTTTGAAGCCCCAAGCATACTATATGATGCTATTCTATCATGTCCATATCTAAGTGATAGTTAGGAAATGGATACACGTGTTTCAGCAGCTTTACATACATTTACCTATCTTCTACAATTTTTTGTTTTTCGAGACAGAGTTTCAGTCTTGCTGCCCAAGCTGGAGTACAATGGCATGATCTCGGCTCACTGCAACCTCCGCCTTCTGGGTTCGAGCAATTATCCTGCCTCAGCCTCCCAAGTAGCTGGAATTACAGGCATGCATCACCACACCCAGCTAATTTTGTATTTTCAGTAGGATGGGGTTTCGTCATGTAGTCCAGGCTAGTCTTTAACTCCTGACCTCAGGTGATCCACCTGCCTCAGCCTCCCAAAGTATTGGGATTACAGGCATGAGCCACATCTGGCCACACTTACCTATCTTCCAATAAGTTGATTTATTTCTTTAAAGTATACACAGATCTGCTTAAATCTGGCACCACACTCAAATTCTCGCTGGGCCTTAGCAGCCACCTTGCGGGGCAGGACTGGGGACCTGCAGCCCGCCATATCTGAGCTCCTCCCCCTGCGGTGGACTCCCGCGAGGCCTGAGCCTCCCCGACGGGCGCCCCGCCAGCCCTGCTCCGTGGCGCCCAGTCCAATCCACAGCCCAAGGGCTGAGGAGTGCAGGAGCGGCTGGGGACTGGCGGCCAGCTCCACTTGCAGCCCCAGTGCGGATCCACTGGGTGAAGCCAGCTGGGCTCCAAACTGATGGGGACTTGGAGAAAATTTTGTATCTAGCCTGAGGATTGTATGTGCACCAATAAGCACTCTGTCTCTAGCTCAGGGTTTGTAAATACACCAATCAGCATTCTGTGTCTACCTCAGGGTTTGTGAATACATCAAATGGTACTCTGTATCTAGCTCACTGTGGAGACTTGGAGGACTAGCACTCTCTGACTTTGTGTCTAGTTCAAGGGCTGTAAATGCAACAATCAGCACTCTGTGTCTAGCTCAAGGTGTGTAAATACACCAATCAGCACTCTGTGTCTAGCTCAAGGTTTGTAAATACACCAATTGGTACTCTGTATCTAGCTAACGCTGCATCTAGCTAGTAGTACTCTGTGACTCTGTGTCTAGCTCAAGGATTGTAAACGCACCAATCAGCACTCTGTCAAAACAGACCAATCAGCTCTCTGTAAAATGGAAATCAGCAGGATGTGGGTGGGACCAGATAAGGGAATGAAAGCAGGCTGCGGAGCCAGCCAGCAGCAACCCACTCTGGTCCCCTTCCACACCGTGGAAGCTTTGTTCTTTCTCTCTTTGCAATAATTCTTGCTGCTGCTCACTCTTTGGGTCCACGCTGCTTTTATGAGCTGTAACACTCACCACGAAGGTCTGCAGCTTCACTCCTGACAGCGAGACCATGAACCCACCAGAAGGAAGAAGCTCCAGATGCATCTGAATGTCTGAAGGAAAAAACTGCGGACACACTATCTTTAAGAACTGTAACACTCACCACGAGGGGCTGTGGCTTCTTTCTTGAAGTGAGACCAAGAACCCACCAATTCTAGACACACAGTGTCCCACTGAAGAAGACACGCAGATGGCAAATGAGCACCTGAAAAGATGCCCAACATTATCAGGGGAACCAGCCCCCAGTATTTCAATGTAGGTTCTTTTCTATTTTCTCTAAGTGTCAGCCTGTCTGAGAAATAAAGGGAAAGAGTACAAAAGAGAGAAATTTTAAAGCTGGGTGTCTGGGGGTGACATCACATGTCAGCATGTTCCTATATGCACCCCCCCCAAGCCACAAAACCAGCAAGTTTTTATTATGGATTTCAAAAGGGGAGAGAGTGTATGAATAGGGTGTGGGTCACAGAGATCACATGCTTCAAGGGCAATAAAATATCACAAGGCTAATGGGGGCAGGGTGAGACCACAGGACCAGGGTGAAATTAGAATTGCTGATAAAGTTTCATGTCCCACTGGGCATGCATTGTCATTGATAACATCAGGAGACAGGGTTTGAGAGCAGACAACTGGTCAGACTAAAATTTACTAGGCAGGAATTTCCTAATCCTAGTAAGCCTGTGGGTGCTACAGGAGACTGGGGTTTATTTCATCCCTTATCTGCAACCGTATAAGATAGACACTCCCAGAGAAGCCATTTTAGAGACCTCCCACTGGGAATGCATTCTCTTTCTCAGGGCTGTTCCTTGCTGAGAAAAAGAATTCAGCGATATTTCTCCTATTTGCTTTTGTGAGAAGAGAAATATGACTCTGTTCTGCCCGGCCTTGCAGGCAGTTAGTCCTAATGGTTATCTCACTTGTTCCCTGAAAATCACAGCCATCCTGTTCCTTTCAGATGTCCAGATTTCATATGGTTTAAACACATGCTCTACAAACAATTTGTGCAGATAATGCAATCATTACAGGATCCTGAGGCGACGTACATCCTCAGTTTATGAAGATGACAGGATTAAAAGATTAAAGTAAAGACAGGCATAGGAAATTATAAGAGTATTGATTGTGGAAGTGATAAATGTCCATGAAATCTTCACAATTTATGTTCAGAGATTGCAGTACAGACAAGCATAAGAAATTATAAAAGTATTAATTTGGGGAACTAATAAATGTCCATGAAATCTTCACAATTTTTGTTTTTCTGTCATGGCTTCAGCAGGTCCCTCTGTTTGGGGTACCTGACTTCCCACAACATCTCTCCCTTTCTTTTTATATAAATGTGCCATGGTGATGAAGTCTTGTCTGGTCTCTCAATTTTGATGCAGGATTTTTTTGACTAGTCCAGCACACTAAAGACAAGCTGATTAAACAGAGAAACATAATTCCAAAATTTACTACAGTTGAGCCCCCAATAGACTTAATTCAAGTTGTGGGGTTTAGTCCAGATTTTCTGCCACCTCATCTAATGCTTCAGCTCCAGGCACAATGAATAAATGAGCTTGAGAGACTTCAAATATTTGTTTCTTTAATTTAGTTATGTTTAATGATAAATTATCTTCCCTACCCAGAAGGTGTCCTTTGACCACTTCCCATGAATGATCAGTCTCATTGTAGGAATACGGGGTGATACAGAAATCCAAAGTATTCCAATCGCACTGCATTTGCATGCGATGTTCAAGACTCACTACCCGATCTCCAAGCCAAATAACAGACTGTCTTAAATCATTAATTTGATTAGCCAATTTTTGATCAATGCCTTGTTGAGAATTCCACATTTGGGTGGAATTGGCTTGTCAATCATTAACAAAATTAGCCGTTTGAATAGATCGATGTAACGTCATTCCAGCAGCGTTGGTCATTGCAGTGACTAATTAGGCCCATGATCACAGCAATTAAAGTGAAAACAAATCTCTTAGATCTTTTTAGAATTTGCTGTAACACTTCATTAATTAAATATACTGAGGGGGAGGATTCCCAAGGTCTGGGCAAAGTTACTGGAATCCAGATTCCTTCTCGAGCTCGAACCAACACTTTTCCTGGAGTCAAAATGGGAGTTGATACAAGTGTATAAATGACCATTAATGCATTGGACAGCTTGTTCATCCAAATTTTGATATTTCCCACTAATAGCATGTAAGGAGGCTTAACACAACTCTGTATGAGAACAGTCAGGTTGGAGGTAAGTAAAATAGAATGACTGGATCTACGTTGATACTGAGAGAGGGGGACAGTAGTGGGGACAACAGACAGAATAGTTTCCACTTCCCATACTCACAGTCCAGACATGGTAATAGCCAATTTCCAAAGTTCTGGGTGTTCTGGGCTCAGAATGGGGAATATCATACAAGGCCTTGGGGGGGTAATGCCTTTATCTTCCTATTTTAAGGGAAAGAATGAGCTGAACCTCCTATGCAAAGTAGAATGATGATTCTCGTTCTTCTGATAAGAAATAAAATAAGTAGCCTCCAGGCATTCCCTTCCACCAGAGGAGCAATTGTTTTTTAAATAGCCCTTTGGTGCCCAGTCTATTACTGAACCATATGAGTCATTTTTTAATATTACTGCATGTGAGTTAACACAATCTTCCCAAATTAAAGTTTTAGATGGGCCCTCAAAATTTTTAGTGCATAGTTTTCCTGCAGGTTTATATTGAAAGTATGGGGTATCTCCCATTACTCCCCCTTTCATTTGTTTTAAAGGAGAAAGGGAGACGCCAGAGACTAAATGTCCTGGTTCCTCTGTAGCTGATCTCTCTGGAAGATAAGCAGCCCAGACTTGGATTTCTAGATGGATACAACCAGGTGCATGTCCGAGGCACAGAGGTGGGTATCTATAACCCGTAGTAAAATTAAATGCAGTGTCTTCTTCTCCTGGTTGAGCGGGGCAATGGTCATCTGTAGCTCCAGGCATCCATACACTATCGTTAGTGTAGATTTCTGCAGGGGCATCCATCCAGGTGAGAGGTCAAATAAGTGGAGGAAAAGGCACATAAGCCCAACAAGAATAATTTTGTATAGCAGGTAAATCAGTGTGAGAGGAAACTGGTGAGACAGAAAGTATAAGGAGGAGAATCATTAAATAAAACCTAGTGTAAGCAAGATTCAGTGCTGAAGGAGGAAGAGAAGAACAGAGGGATGTTATTTTTGGCTAATAGAAATGGTGAGATTTTTAGGTTTGTAAGGAGAAAAAGAAAGGTAATTAGGAGAAGTGGGATTAGTTAGATGGGTCTCTGTTGCCTTCAGGGAGATTGTACCAGACCCATTTTGATTTGGTGTGCCAGCTTCTGAGGAGTTGACACAGATCTCACCATGTCTGAGGGTGGTCTCTGCCGCAGACGTCTTTTCCCTGTGGTTTTCGTCTGATGATCTCCTGGTGAAACACAAGCATATCCTCTTTCCCACGTTAAGTAGAATCAGAGACAACATTTAAAGGTTTGGGGGAAATCCTTTAAGGCAGTAATTACAGCAACTAACTCTGCCTTTTGAGCAGTGGTATAAGGGGTAGAGATAAGCTTGTCTGTAGGCTGGTTACTGACTGTAACCAGCATCTCCATTGCTGGAGCCATCAGTGAACACTGTCACAGCCTCAGGAATGGGCTGATCTTTGGTTAATCGAGGGACCACCCAATAAGTCATTTTTATAAAATCAAACAATTAATTTTTTGGATAATGATTGTCAATAATGCCAATAAAATCAGCCAAGTGAATTTGCCACAGTACGGAATGTTGAAAAGCGGCTTGAACTTCAAGCCGATTTAAAGGAACTACAATTAAATTTGGATCAAATCCAGAAATTTTAAGTACTCTACCCCGAGCTTGTCCAATTAAGATGGCCAGTCGGTCCAGATAAACAAAGTTTTTGACACAGAATGAGGATGAAAACACCACTCCGCTAAATCATTATGTCGAACTATTAGCCTAGTAGGGGAGTGCAATTACATGAAAACTGGAAGCTGAAAAGGCTGACATGGCTGTACTCTAGATAACTGGGCAGTCTGGATTCTTTCCTCTATGAATTCCAGTTCTAGCGAAGCCTCAGGGGTCAACGTCTTGGCACTGCGGAGACTGGAATCTCCCCACAGCATAGAAAACAAGTTAGACAGTGCATAGGTCAGAATGCCTAAAGTAGGTCTTAAATAATTAATGTTACCCAAGAGTTTTTGGAAGTCATTTAAAGTTTTCAAAGAATCTTTCCTAATTTGAACTTTTTGAGGTTGAATGCATTGTTTATTGACCACCATTCCTAAATATTAAACAGGGGTGGTTTGTTGAATTTTATCCTGAGGGATGTGTTATCCAGCCTCTGTAACACGGCAGCTCTAAATTTGATAACAGACAATTAATTCTTTATCAGTGGGGGCCGCAATTAAAATATCATCAATATAATGAAGACTATAGGAACTGGTGAAAGCACCTGTCCAACATAAAGCTGGCAGATTGTAGAGCTATTTAGCATTCACTGAGTAAGTATTTTTCATTGATAATGAGCTCCAGGCTCCTGATTATTGATAGACGGTACAGTAAAAGCAAATTTTTCACAATCTGATTTGTGTAAAGCAATATGAAAAAAAACACAATCTTTAAGATCAGTAACTATGAGAGGCCAATGTTTAGGTATTAAAGCAGAGGCAGGAATGCTGGGTTGGACGGCTCCCATAGGTTTAATTACACTGTTAATGGCCCTTAAATCAGTTGGCATCTGCCACTTGCCTGATTTTGTTTTTACTAGAAACACAGGAGAATTGCAGGGGGAAAGAGAAGAAGGTTCCATGTTTCCAAGTCGTAACTGTTCAGAAACCAGTTGAGTCAAAGCCTCCAGTTTTTCTTTAGAAAGCAGCTGCTGGTCAATCCACACAGGTGTGTCAGATTTCCACTGGAAAGGGCTAGGATTAGGAGGCGTGGCAGAGGCCGCCATTAAAAGGGATAACCTAAACCAGCCCTGTCTTATTTTACAGTAATTGGGAGGAGTTTAGTAATCTCTTAATGTTTTGGACCGAGACCAAGTCCAGGAACAAACCCCATGTTTTCCATCATATACTGACTGGGAGCACTGTAAGAGTTATGTGGAATATTAATTTCAGCCCCCCATTGTGCCAGTAAATCTCTACCCCAAAGATAAATGGGGATTGGTGTGATATAAGGCTGAATTGTACCCTTTTGACCAACCGGGCCAGTGCAAGGCAAGATAAATGTGCTCTCATAAACTTCCTCGGCTTTTCCAACACCTACTAGTCCCATGTTAGCAGGATGTTTAAGCCAGGAGGAAGGCCATAAACTAGAGGAAATAATAGAAACATCAGCCCCAGTATCTACCAGGCCCTCAAACTTTTTTCCTTGAATGTGTATGGTGCAGGTGGGCCATTGTTTATAAATTACATTAATCCAATAAGCAGCCTTTTCACCACTGGAGCCCATCCCAGGGCCACGTGTCTTACCTCCTTTATTTAAAATGATATTTGGAAGTAAAAACAATTGAGCAATTGGCTCACTGGCTGGAATGGAAACAAGAACCTTGGGAGAGAAGACTAATTTAATCTCATCAATGGAATCAGAATTAATGAGACCTGTGTGAATAGTGATTCCTTTAGCAGAGGTGGATGCCCTACCTAACACCTGGCCCATCAAACTTTGAGGTAAAGGGCCAGTGACCCCTGTGGGGACAATTAAAGGCAGAGTTGGGTAGTAAATTTAGAGGAATAGTACTACAGAGATTGACCACCCCGCCCCCTACTGTGGAGGTGGACAAGCATTGTACAGAGAGAGGAGAGGCTGGGACCCATTTGGGTTGACTGTAGGTAAGTTTGTTTGTTCTGGGGGCTGCGTTAGGACCTCCTGAAGCAGAAACACAATGTTGGTCTGAGTCTGAAGCATCCCATTTCATATTAGGGCCTGGGACTGGCCCCGCTCCCCATTTCCCTGGTTTTGTGGCAGGGGGTTTCCATCTATGTCATATTTAGAGTGGCAAGTACTTGCCCAATGTTTACCTTTGTGACAACGTGGGCAAATAGTAGCAGCAGCATTTGGCCGTGTTTGTTGAGCTGACTTGGCCACGTTTAAGTTTTTAACAGTGCAATTTTTCTAAGTATGACCAAGTTGAATGCAATTATAGCAGGCTCCAAGAAAAGAGTTAGTGGGGCCAGTTTGATTGGTGTTCTTCATGGCCCATGCCCACAGGATAGCTTTGTGGGTGTCTGATCCAATGCGTTCACAAGCTTTAATATATGCAGGCAACACCTCGTGATCAGGTAAATTTTGTCATTGGATGGAACGCATGGCCATTTTACACTTATGGTTAGCATTTTCAAAAGCTAGCATACGAAGGAGAATACCTTGCGTGCACTCATCAGAGACAGATTTTTCAACAGCATCTTGTAGTTTAGCTAAAAAATTGGGGTATAATTCAGCGTGACCTGGTTTAACTGTAGTAAAGGAAACAGAAGCTTGGCCTGGGGCATGTAATTTATCCCAAGCTCTCATACACACCTTTGTTACTTGTTCTGTGATAAGAGTATCAAAGTTTAATTGGGCATAAATATCAGAGAAACTACTGGAGACTATGAGCTGAGCCTGAGTAATTAGAATGCCATTAGTCCAGTTGATTTAGCTAAGCCTGCAAACGGGCCTCCTCTGACCACCAGGTACGAAATTGTAAATGCTGAGATGGAGTTAGAACAGCTTTTGCCAAAAGGTCCCAGTCTAAAGGAAGCAACAAAACCTCAGTACAAAAAGTTTGTAATACCATTTTAACATAAGGAGAAGTAGGACCATACTGAGTACAAGAAGGTACAGAGAAGCAAGTTGAGTGGATGACAAAGTGACTTGTTGAGGAACCGAAACGACAGGAGGGTGAGGGGCTGCAGTGTGCAGGAGAGGGCCTGCAGGATTACAGGTAAATTGTAGTTTTGCCCCAGAGCCATTAGGTGATGCCCAGAGGCAAATGCTGCAAAAGTTTGAAGAGGGAAGAATTAGCATATATCTGAGTTGGGGCCACAAGAGCTATGAGTACCGGCTCTTCGTGAAAAGAAATAAGATCAGATAATGAAGGCCGTGTGGGAGAGGAAAGTTGAGGAAGAGGCAGAGGGTCATCAGATTCAGAAAACTGTGGTAACTGTAAGGGGTCACAGGATCGGCATGCCACCAAGGCCCAACCACCCCAAACAGTGACGGGAACACAATTCCCCACTGGGACCAGCTCCTGGAATGTTGCATCAACACAATCCCATAGTTTTACGTCGAAGTTTCCTTTTTTAGGAAACCAAGGACAATATTTTTCCACCACCCTGAATACAGTGACCATATTTTCCATGGTTACTCAGACTCTTCCCTGTTTTAACAGGTCTACATCTAAAGTTCCTTTTTCAGGAGACCAAGGACAGTATTTTTCCACTGCACTGAATAGAGTGATCACAGTTTCCATGAGCACTCGAACCCTTTTTTATTTTAACCGGAGTGTAATATAGAAGAGATAAGTATAATTTTTAGACTCCGTGTGACTCATAGTTAACCCGGACCATACACAGACTACTCACCAGTTATCAGGGAGTTGAACAAGCATTTCTGTGGACTGAACCGATGATGTTTCTCTGCACCTACCAAAGGGAATCAGGTTTCCACAAGCACTTAGGAAAAAAGAAAAAACCACACTGGGTACCAGATATCGGGCGAACCAGCCCCCAATATTTCAGTGTAGGTTCTTTTCTATTTTCTCTAAGTGTCAGCCTGTCTGAGAAATAAAGGGAAAGAGTAAAAAAAGAGAGAAATTTTAAAGCTGGGTGTCTGGGGGTGACATCACATGTCAGCATGTTCCGTGATGCCTCCTGAGCCACAAAACCAGCAAGTTTTTATTATGGATTACAAAAGGGGAGGGAGTGTATGAATAGGGTGTGGGTCACAGAGATCACATGCTTCAAGGGCAATAAAATATCACAAGGCTAATGGGGGCAGGGTGAGATCACAGGACCAGGGTGAAATTAGAATTGCTGATAAAGTTTCATGTCCCACTGGGCATGCATTGTCATTGATAACATCAGGAGACAGGGTTTGAGAGCAGACAACTGGTCAGACTAAAATTTACTAGGCAGGAATTTCCTAATCCTAGTAAGCCTGTGGGTGCTACAGGAGACTGGGGTTTATTTCATCCCTTATCTGCAACCGTATAAGATAGACACTCCCAGAGAAGCCATTTTAGAGACCTCCCCCTGGGAATGCATTCTCTTTCTCAGGGCTGTTCCTTGCTGAGAAAAAGAATTCAGCGATATTTCTCCTATTTGCTTTTGTAAGAAGAGAAATATGACTCTGTTCTGTCCGGCCTTGCAGGCAGTTAGTCCTAATGGTTATCTCACTTGTTCCCTGAAAATCACAGCCATCCTGTTCCTTTCAGATGCCCAGATTTCATATTGTTCAAACACACATGCTCTACAAACAATTTATGCAAATAACGCAATTTATCACAGGATCCTGAGGCGACATACATCCTCAGTTTACGAAGATGACGGAATTAAGAGATTAAAGTAAAGACAGACATAGGAAATTATAAGAGTATTGATTGTGGAAGTGACAAATATCCATGAAATCTTCACAATTTATGTTCAGAGATTGCAGTAAAGACAGGGGTAAGAAATTATAAAAGTATTAATTTGGGGAACTAATAAATGTCCATGAAATTTTCACAATTTATGTTCTTCTGTCACGACCTCAGCAGGTCCCTCTGTTCAGGGTCCCTGGCTTCCTGCAACACAACAACACTAGCTTTTGAGGGGAGATGCAGATTAAAACTACAACAAGATACTACTACACACCTGTAAGGATGGCCAAGATAAAAAATAGTGATAATACCAAATGCTTACTAAGATATGAAGAAACGGAATCGCTCACTGCTGGTTGGAATGTAAAATGGTACAGCCGCTCTAGAAAATAGTTTCTCAATCTCTAAATAAGTGCTTACTATACAACCCAGCAATTGCACTCTTGGGCATTTATTCCAGAGAAGTGAAAATTTATGTCAGCACAAACACCTATAAAAGAACATTCATAGCATCTTTTTCACAATAGTAAAAACCAGAAACAACCAAACGTCCTTCAGGAGGGGAAGAGTGAAATGGAATACAATAAAAGGGAACAAGCTATTGACACACACAACTTGGATGATCTCAAGGAAATTATGCTTAGTGAAAAAAGTCAATATCCAAAGATAACATGGTATATGATTCTATTTATATAACATTCATAAAATAACATTCATAAAATAAAATATGTAACATTCATAAAACAAAATAATATAACATTCATAAAATTAAAAAATAACAAAATTATAGGGATGAAGAACAGATTAGTGGTTGTCAGGGGCTTGGGATAAGAACATGGTGGGTGGGTATGGTTATAAAAGGATGATGTGGCTGGGCACAGTGGCTTAGGCCTGTAACTCCAGCACTTTTGGAGGCCGAGGCAGGAGGATCATTTGAGATCAGGAGTTTGAGAACAGCCTGAGCAACATAGTAAAACCCAGTCTCTACTAAAAACAGCAAAAACTAGTTGGGTGTGGTGGTGGACACCTGTAATCCCAGCAACTCCAGAGGCTGAAGCAGGAGAATCGCTTGAATTCAGGTGGCAGTGGGGCGGGAGATGGAGGTTGCAATGAGCCAAGGTCACACCAGTGCACTCCAGCCTGGGCAACAGAACGAGATACTGTCTCAAAAAAAAAAAAAAAAAAGAGATAATGTAAGGGAGCCCTGCGGATGGAACTGTTCTGTATCTTTACTGCAGTGGTGGTTACAAGAGTCTGCATATTTGATAAAATTGCATGGAACTACACACTCACACAAATAAGTACATGTAGATGTGGTGATATCTAAGTAAGTTCTATGGGTTGTGCCAATGTCAGCTTCCTGGTTTTAATATCATGTTATTCAAGATGTTATCACTGGGGAAGAGTAAGCAAAGGATCCGTAGGACCTCATTGTACATTTTTTGATGATTTCCTGTGAATCTATAATTACATCAAAATTAAAGGTGTTTAAAAATTGATGAGAGCTTGGGTTGTGTGTTTATGGAAAGGCCCGAATAGTAGGAGGCTACGTAGTAATTAGTATAGTAGCCTCCTCTCTCCCTGAAGAAGTGGTGGGTCTAGGTCTTTGAAAGTTTGGTGAAAGAAAATGAATTCTCCTCTTTCTCATATCTTTTCTTCCTATTTTAGACATTGCCACTCTCATTATGAAATACACACAAAATTGAATACAACTTTAGAAGTTTTTAAAACCCTCTTTGCTATGTGATGACTTTTCTTCCTCCTCCATTTATCATCGCCAACACACTAAAATTTATTGGGTATGTATTTTGTTTCAGTCACTGTTGTAAATTTCTCAAACCCAACTTAAAAGAAAAATGGAAATTTTTGATTTACCTAACTGCAAACTCCAAAGGATGGACCTGGTTTCAGGCACAGCTGAATGTCAGCATGTATATCAATGTCAATCTCTCTTTCTCTCACTCTCTCTCTCTCTCTCTTCATCTCTCATAGCTGGCTGATGTCATTGTTAAACAGCCTCTCTCTGTGTAAGTATTGTCCTCACACGTCAGATTAACAGAGAATGAGAATGCCTTCACCACAGCCGCTGCACAAATACAGAGATTGGTCCCTGAATTGTGTAAGATTATTATAGAAGAGGGAAGGCATAGTTTTCCAAAACAGGGGTGCTGTGTAGGCCAAAAAGCAAAAAATCATACACTCACATTTTAAAAATAACAAAAACTGAAGCTTTCAGAAGTTAATTATCATCCCAGTGTCTTCCACCGAGCAGGTGGTGTTGCCATGACTCAAAGTCAGGTTGTCTAGCTCCACTGCTCAATCTCTCAATCATGAGGTCACACTACCTCCAAGAATCCTTGCTCTCCTGATTAGATAATCCCAGTTCCTAATAATACTTCTGTATTTTTATTTTCCACTATATGCTAATTGACTCTTTATCATTTCCAAGTTCTTGTCTCCCAATTGACTACAACAAAATAGGAAATAGAACTCAGGAAGATTCTAAGCAATGGTTTATACAGTGAAAGATTGTTCATTATTCCAGTATAGTTTAAGGTTATATCACCATTTATGCGTATGTGCTTAAAGTTTGAATGATAGTATAAACAGAAGCTTCATAAATCAGATTATTTATTTCCCTGATTCATTTACATATATTCTGTAGTGTCCACTATGTGCCAAGTTATCTTGACACCACCAAGAACTTAAGATATTAGAAGAATATAAAAGCAAATATAAAATGAATGCTTTTAAAATGATAAAAAGGGATTTAAAACCTTGCTTGGTGTTCTCATTCTACTAAAAGGAGATGGATAGATAATAAGCAAATGAAGAATTATCTAGATATAGACATGTAGTATGGTATTATCAGGAGGTTATAAGTGCTCAGGGTGAAGAAAAGCTATGCAAAGGAGATAGGAAGTGTTGAAAGGAAGGAATTTTCTGTTAACTCTCAGGTGATCAAGGAAGGAAGATGTCATCAATAAGATAACACACTATCTACCTCATATGCCTTTCCCAGTATAGAATTAACTCTGTACACCTGAAGATCTCTAAGATAGAGTAATAATGATGTGGTGGGATAGAATACAAGTTAGAGGCAACTCTTTTATATTTTTAAATTTTAACTTTATTTTTTCTATTTTTGTAGAGACAGGGTCTCCCTATGTTGCCCAGGCTGGTCTGGAACTCCTGGGCTCAAGCAATCCTCCCACCTTGGCCTCCCAAAGTATTGGAATTATAGGCGTGAGCCACCATGTTGAAAAGGGAATAAAAGTATAGGAGGAGAGAAGGATGAAAGCAAAAAAGTTCAAGTTGATTTTAATTAATCAACAATTGCCCCCAATCAATTGTTGGCAATTGAACCAATAGACATTAAGCATATATTAGGTTGGTGCAAAAGTAATTGAGGTTTTGTCATTACTTTGCATCAAACTAATAGATGTCATAATAGAGAAGACCAGAGATGACCTGCTTGCAAACCTACTCAGTTAATGCAATGATTGCCTTAACTTTCTCAGTTTTCTCTAAGTAAATACATTGTCTATTTTTGCTTTTTCCCTTAAACTGTTTAAAAACTTTAAAATTATGTTTGAAACTTGGGAAGATTGAAAGTAGCTTACATCCGAATTCACACTAATGGATGAAAACATAGAAAAAGGACATGTGATTAACTTTTTAAAAAAAAGGATTTGATTACAGATGAACAAAGAAAATAAACTGCTCAAAACTGGCTACTTTTATTCTCAGAAATTTCTTAAATTTCTTAAAATAATGTTAATTAGTATTTAATTTAGAGCAACATGACATGCATATTTATGCAACTTTCAGCATTTCATATCTATATTTAAAAATACAGATTTTTTTACTTAAAAAATCAGAGCTAAAATTATTTCAGATACTGGAGATAAAATGAGTAGTGACTACCCCTTTTATAACACTAACTAACCTGTCTCTTATTTTTATATTCAGAAATTCATTCCAGATCTCTTTCAATTATTTTAACTTTTTAAAAAATATTAACTTTTACCAACTTTTTTCTCTTCAACTTTTTCAATCACTTTTGCCCAAATGCAATAAAAATTTTGATCTGAACATGTCTATATAAAAACTTTATGTATTTTTTCATAAATACCAGATGCCTTTAGAAAACATAATAATGTTTTGATTTATTTATTTTTTTTCCACAGCTGATTTATTTATTTATTTTCTCAGAACTCTATGAAACGTGATTCTTTTTTTTTATTTTATTATTATACTTTAATTTCTAGGGTACATGTGCATAACGTGCAGGTTTCTTACATATGTATACTTGTGCCATGTTGGTGTGCTGCACCCATCAACTCGTCAGCACCCATCA
>NW_012119221.1:1168544-1171119 GCF_000951035.1 Colobus angolensis palliatus | reverse complement strand
AAGCATTTGCTTATCTGTAAAGGATTTTATTTCTCCTTCACTTATGAAACTTAGTTTGGCTGGATATGAAATTCTGGGTTTAAAATTCTTTTGTTTAAGAATGTTGAGCTCTTCCGCCGCCGTCGTCACCATCCTCGGCGCGACTCGCTTCATTCGGTTCTACCTGGGAGAATCCACCGCCATCCGCCACCATGGTGAACTTCACGGTAGACCAGATCCGCGCCATTATGGACAAGAAGGCTAACATCCGTAACATGTCTGTCATCGCCCACATGGACCATGGCAAGTCCACACTGACAGACTCCCTGGTGTGCAAGGCGGGCATCATCGCCTCGGCCCGGGCCGGGGAGACACTCTTCACTGACACTCGGAAGGATGAGCAGGAGCGTTGCATCACCATCAAGTCAACTGCCATCTCCCTCTTCTACGAGCTCTCAGAGAATGACTTGAACTTCATCAAGCAGAGCAAGGATGGCGCCGGCTTCCTCATTAACCTCGTCGACTCCCCTGGGCACGTGGACTTCTCCTCGGAGGTGACCGCTGCCCTCCGAGTCACTGATGGTGCATTGGTTGTGGTGGACTGTGTGTCAGGCGTGTGTGTGCAGATGGAGACAGTGCTGCGGCAGGCCATTGCGGAGCGCATCAAGCCTGTGCTGATGATGAACAAGATGGACCGTGCCCTGCTGGAGCTGCAGCTGGAGCCCAAGGAGCTCTACCAGACCTTCCAGCGCATTGTGGAGAACGTGAACGTCATCATCTCCACCTACGGCGAGGGCAAGAGCGGCCCCATGGGCAACATCATGATCGATCCTGTCCTGGGTACTGTGGGCTTCGGGTCTGGCCTCCACGGGTGGGCCTTCACCCTGAAGCAGTTTGCGGAGATGTACGTGGCCAAGTTTGCTGCCAAGGGGGAGGGTCAGCTGGGGCCTGCCGAGCGGGCCAAGAAAGTGGAGGACATGATGAAGAAGCTGTGGGGTGACAGGTACTTTGACCCAGCCAACGGCAAGTTCAGCAAGTCAGCCACCAGCCCCGATGGGAAGAAGCTGCCATGCACCTTCTGCCAGTTGATCCTGGACCCCATCTTCAAGGTGTTTGATGCGATCATGAATTTCAAGAAAGAGGAAACAGCAAAACTGATAGAGAAACTGGACATCAAACTGGACAGTGAGGATAAAGACAAAGAAGGCAAACCGCTGCTGAAGGCTGTGATGCGCCGCTGGCTGCCCGCCGGAGACGCCTTGTTGCAGATGATCACCATCCATCTGCCCTCCCCTGTGACGGCCCAGAAGTACCGCTGCGAGCTCCTGTATGAGGGGCCCCCGGACGACGAGGCTGCCATGGGCATTAAAAGCTGTGACCCCAAAGGCCCCCTTATGATGTATATTTCCAAAATGGTGCCAACCTCCGACAAAGGTCGGTTCTACGCCTTTGGACGGGTCTTCTCGGGGCTGGTCTCTACCGGCCTGAAGGTCAGGATCATGGGGCCCAACTACACCCCCGGGAAGAAGGAGGACCTCTACCTGAAGCCAATCCAGAGAACAATCTTGATGATGGGCCGCTATGTGGAGCCCATCGAGGACGTGCCTTGTGGGAACATTGTGGGCCTGGTGGGCGTGGACCAGTTCCTGGTGAAGATGGGCACCATCACCACCTTCGAGCACGCACACAACATGCGGGTGATGAAGTTCAGCATCAGCCCTGTCGTCAGAGTGGCCGTGGAGGCCAAGAACCCGGCTGACCTGCCCAAGCTGGTAGAGGGGCTGAAGCGGCTGGCCAAGTCTGACCCCATGGTGCAGTGCATCATCGAGGAGTCGGGAGAGCACATCATCGCGGGCGCCGGTGAGCTGCACCTGGAGATCTGCCTGAAGGACCTGGAGGAGGACCACGCCTGCATCCCCATCAAGAAATCTGATCCGGTCGTCTTGTACCGCGAGACAGTCAGCGAAGAGTCGAACGTGCTCTGCCTCTCCAAGTCCCCCAACAAGCACAACCGACTGTACATGAAGGCACGGCCCTTCCCCGATGGCCTGGCCGAGGACATCCATAAAGGCAAGGTGTCTGCCCGCCAGGAGCTCAAGCAGCGGGCACGCTACCTGGCCGAGAAGTACGAGTGGGATGTGGCCAAGGCCCGCAAGATCTGGTGCTTTGGGCCTGACGGCACCGGCCCCAACATCCTCACTGACATCACCAAGGGCGTACAGTACCTCAACGAGATCAAGGACAGTGTGGTGGCCGGCTTCCAGTGGGCCACCAAGGAGGGTGCGCTGTGTGAGGAGAACATGCGGGGCGTGCGCTTCGATGTCCATGACGTGACCCTGCATGCTGACGCCATCCACCGCGGGGGCGGCCAGATCATCCCCACAGCACGGCGCTGCCTCTACGCCAGTGTGCTGACTGCCCAGCTGCGCCTCATGGAGCCCATCTACCTTGTGGAGATCCAGTGTCCAGAGCAAGTGGTCAGTGACATCTACGGAGTTTTGAACAGGAAGCGGGGCCACGTGTTCGAGGAGTCCCAAGTGGCCGGCACCCCCATGTTTGTCGTCAAGGCCTACTTGCCTGTCAACGAGTCCTTTGG
>NW_012119221.1:1149557-1166714 GCF_000951035.1 Colobus angolensis palliatus | reverse complement strand
TGTCTCCCAGTTAGGCTACTCAGGGGTCAGGGACCCACTTGAGCAGGCAGTCTGTCCGTTCTCAGATCTCAACCTCCGTGTTGGGAAATCCACTGCTCTCTTCAATGCTGTCAGACAGAGTCGTTAGGGTCTCCACAGGCCTCTGCTGCTTCCCCTGTTGTTTTTTAGCTATGCCCTGTCCCCAGAGGTGGAATCTACAGAGACAGGCAGGTTTCCTTGAGCTGCTGTGAGCTCCACCCTTTTCGAGCTTCCCAGCGGCTTTGTTTACCTACTTAAGCCTCAGCAATGGCGGACGCCCCTCCCCCAGCCTCGCTGCTGCCTTGCGGTTAGATCGCAGACTGCTGTGTTAGCAATGAGGGAGGCTCTGTGGCCGTGGGACCCTCCCGGCCAGGTGTGGGTATAGTCTCCTGGTGTGCCTGTTTCCTTAATGCGCAGTATTGGGGTGGGAGTTACCCGATTTTCCAGGTGTTGTGTGTCTCAGTTCGCCTGGCTAGGAAAAGGGATTCCCTTCCCCCTTGTGCTTCCCAGGTGAGGCAATGCCTCACGCTGCTTCAGCTCTCACTGGTCGGGCTGCAGCAGCTGACCAGCACCGATTGTCCGGCACTCCCCAGTGAGATGACCCCAGTACCTCAGTTGAAAGTGCAGAAATCACCGGTCTTCTGTGTCGCTCGCGCCGGGAGTTGGAGACTGGAGCTGTTCCTATTTGGCCATCTTGCTCTGCCCTGAAATGTCTGATTTATTTTTAAATAGATTGAAAACTAGTCTAGCAATAAAAAATGGCTATAATGTGTAGAAATAATAAAAATTACTTTATCATCTGTCCTTGTATTTTTATAGCTATCATTTAATTTTAGGTTCCATTTTTACAAAATTTCATAGGTCTGGAAATATATTTTTTTGACAGCTTTGTCCAGATGTGATTTATAAATATGTCAAGAAAATCTAATAAATTTTTCATTAGTAGGTATTAATATTTTCATTGCAATTTAAGGAACAAGAAAAAAGTCTGCCTTCAATGGACTGAATTTTTTTAATGTCGTGTTCCAAATTTGCAGTGACATCGCTGCTTTTCTTTAATGGCTTTACTCTCAGAACATCTATCATGTGAAAATCTAGCCTTGTGGGCATCAATGTAACTGTAAAAAGTTAATGACTTTGTTTTCTAAAAAATTATCTTACTACTTTTCTGAAAATAAATTTATTTCTCAAGGCTCTTCCATGCTGCTTTCAGATGGCATCTTAACCTTCCATGGCCAGCACTTAGAGAATTCATCAAAACTATCCCCACCTGCAATACTTCATGACCCCAAGAGGCTGAAGAGATGAAACCTCTTTTGTAAAATAATGGCTCTTGGACTTTTATACAAATCTTTTATTTGCCATTAGCCCATCAGTCCACACTACATTCACTGGGTGAATCTGAAAAGAACCTCAAAAGGAAGGACTTTTAATAATGTTGTTTATAATTTTTGCAAATGGTTTAAAATTAATTTGAGCAAGTAATTAGAGAAATAAGAAAAGCTTTCCTTTTCTGTGAAGGATGTTGTATTTCTTACAATTATGTGAATCGTTGTGTCGTTATCAGGGCAAAGTTAATTATCCTACAACAGGAAGTCTTAAGAAACATCAATTTATTTGGTCTATAGTCTTCCATTTCTTGTATTCATTGTACTTTCATTGTCTTTTAGAAGAGCATTTCTCCTGGGATGATTTCTCAGTATAGTTCAGTTCATTCAAAAGTCCTTCTAAATCAATATTGTTAAAATGTTCATACTACCCAAAGCAATCTACAAAATCACTGCAATCCCTATTAAAATACCCATGACATTCTTCACAGAAGTAGAAAAAAAAATCCCAAAATTTATATGGAACCACAAATGAACCAGAATAGTCAAAGCTATCCTGAGCAAAATAACAAAACTGGAGTAATTATATTACTTGACTTCAAATCATACTACAGAGCTATAGTAACCAAAACAGCATGGTACTGGCATAAAAACAGACACACAGACCAATGGAACAGAGTAGATAAGCCAGAAACAAATCCATACATCTATAGGCAACTCATTTTTGACAAAGTTGTCAAGAACATACATTGGAAAAAGGACAGTCTCTCCAGCAAGTGGTACTTGGAAAACTGACAATCCGTATGCAGAAGAATAAAACTAGACCTCTGTTGCTATATACAAAAATTCAGGCAAAATGGATTAAAGACTTAAATCTAAGACCTTAAGCTATGAAACTACTAAAAGAAAACATTAGGGAAACTCTCCAGGACATTGAAATGGGCAAAGATTTCTTGAGTAATACTCCACAAACACAGGCAACCAAAGCAAAAATGCACAAAGGGTTAAAAAACTTCATCAAGTTAAAAAGCTTCTGCACAGCAAATGACACAATCAACAAACTGAAGAGACAACCAACAGAATGGGAGAAAATATCTGCAAGCTATCCATTTGACAAGAAATTAATAACCAGAATATATACGGAGCTCAAACAAATCTATAGGGAAAAAATCTAATAATCCAATTTAAAAATGGGCAAAGGATACGAGTAGACATTTCTCAAAAGGAGACATATAAATAGCAAACAGGTGTATGAAAAGGTGCTCAACATCATTGATCATCAGATAAATGCAAATCAAACTACAGTGAGATATCATCTCACCTTAGTTAAAATGGCTTATATCCAAAAGACAGACAATAACAAATGCTGGCAAGGATGTTGAGAAAGGAGAATCTTTGTAACACTGTTGGTGGGAATGAAATTAGTACAACCACTGTGGTGAACAGTCTGAAGGTTCCTCAAAAAGCAAAACATAGAGGTACAATATGATCCAGCAATCCCACTGCTAGGTATATATCCAAAAGAAAGAAAATCAGTATACTGAAGAGATATCTGCACTCCATGTTTATTGCAGCACTATTTACCATAGCCAAGATTTGGAAGCAACCTGTGTCCATCAACAGATGAATGGATTAAAAAATGTGATACATATATGCAATGGAGTACTATTCAACCATAAAAAGAATGAGATAGTGTCATTTGCAACAACATGGAATGGAACTGGAAGTCATTATGTTAAGTGAAATAAGCCAGGCACAGAAAGACAAACTTCCCATGTTCTCACTGATTTGTGGGAGTTAAAAATTAAAATAATTGAACTAATGGAGGTAGAGACTAGAATGATGGTTACCAGAGGCTGGGAAGGCTAGTGAGGAAGGGGAGGAAGTGGAGATGGTTAATGGGTACAAAAAAATAGAAAGAATGAATTAGATGTAGTATTTGTTAGCATAACAGGGTGACTATAGTCAATAATAATTTAATTGTACATTTAAAAATAACAAAAAGAGTATAAGATTGTTTGTAACACAAAGGATAAATGCTTAAGGTGAAGGATACCCCGTTTACCCTGATAAGATTATTACTTATTGCATGCCCATATTAAAATATCTTATATACCCTATAAATATGTATACCTACTATGTATCCACAAAAATTACTAAAACAAAAGACAAAAGTCCTTCCAAATCAAGAGATTTTCCTGCAAGCAGAGAGGTTAATATCTACATAGTTTGAAGTAACCCCAATAGGAACCCCATAGTTATAGTAACACCAATAATCCTAATTATCAGTTATAGTAATCCTAATTGTTGGGGTTACTATATATTATGAAATGTTATGAATTAGGATTATTGGGGTTACTATAGCTTATGAAATATTAGTGTTGAAAGAGAACCCAGTCATAAAAAAGGAATTCTATCCAGATGCCAAAGGCTTTTGTGGAGAGGACTGAAAAGTATCCTGTCATTAAATAATAGTCATCCATCTTCGGAAGCAAACAGGCCCCCAATCACTTGATCAGTTTCCTGCAGTTGTCACAAATGACTGTCTATTCTAGAGCCTGAGCTCTATAGCTCCACAATTGGCTTCTATCCTGAACTCTGTGTAGAGATCACAGGCTAAATTGGGTCTTTGGAGTACTTTGCTTTCAAATTCAGTAGAACTTTGACTTTTTGGTATTAGACATCCTTAAGCAAAAACTTTCCTCTGCATTTCAAATTTGAAATTAGGGTAGTATTTCTAAATGGCTCAGTCTGCATCAGCATAAGCAGTGAATAATAGGACATTGAGAAGATATATTGTCTTAGTCAATTTGGGCTGTTATTTATGAGTACCATACACGAGGCAGGGTAGCTCACATCAGTAATCCTAGCACTTTGGGAGGCTGAGGTGAGAAGATCACTTGAGCCCAGAAGTTGGAGACCAGGCTGGGCAACATAGGGAGGCCCTATCTCTGTACGAAATTAAATTATCTGGATGTGGTGGTACACACCTGTAGTTCCAGCGACTTGGGAGGCTTAGGTGGCAGGATCACTCGAGCCTGGGAGACTGAGATTGCAGTGAGCTGCGATTGTGCCACTGCACCCTAGCCTGAGTGACAAAGCGCGACCCTGTTAAACACAAAAAACAAAAAACAAGAAAACCATAAACTAAGTGGCTTATAAACAACAAAAATTTATTTCTCACAGTTTGGAGATTGGGAAGTCCAGGATGAATGCGCTGGCAGATTCAGGGTCTGGTGAGGGCCCACGTCCTGGTTCACAGATGGCTGTCTTTCTGCTGTTTCCTCATGCGGTAGAATGGTTAAGGGAGCTCTCTGGGGCCTCTTTTCTAAGAGCACTAACCCATTCATGAGGGCTGTACACTTACTATCTAATCATCTCCCAAAGGCCCTACCTCCAAATACCATCACATAGGGATTAAGATTTCAACTTAAGAATTTTGGGGGAATACATTCAGTCTATAGCATGTATGAAAGGGTGCAGGTGGTCTCAGAGATGATAAAACAGAACACAGAATTTTCAGAATTTTGAGAGTCTATACATGGCTGACACTTGAATGCTCATTAAATAGGTGAATACACACCCTGTAAAACATTTATTCGTAGCAGGTTATTATTATTTCACAGATAGTGTCCACTGTCCATTTTATAGATAATGATGCCGTTCTTAGTTAAGAATCATATCGGCCGTGCGCGGTGGCTCAAGCCTGTAATCCCAGCACTTTGGGAGGCTGAGAGGGGCGGATCACGAGGTCAGAAGATCGAGACCATCCTGGCTAACACAGTGAAACCCCGTCTCTACTAAAAAATATAAAAAACTAGCCGGGCAAGGTGGCAGGTGCCTGTAGTCCCAGCTACTCGGGAGGCTGAGGCAGGAGAATGGCATAAACCCGGGAGGCGGAGCTTGCAGTGAGCTGAGATCGCGCCACTGCACTCCAGCCTGGGCGACAGAGCGAGACTCCGTCTCAAAAAAAAAAAAAAAAAAAAGAATAATATTAAAGTGAGTGTAAAGACCAATGCTCTCCACTTGGCTTTTATAAAGTATTTTCTGCCCTGAAAAAATTAAAACTAGGAATTACAGCAGAGTCACTGATGCAGACATGTCCTAGGTGAATGCCTTTGTGAAGTGGGAGAGGAGGATTTCGAGTTACTAAGAACATCTAGGACTGTGCAATAAAATTTGGATATTTCATGCCAAAAATAGACAAATTTTGCTTGTGCTAAGATGCAAAGACTGCCACCATCCGATCCAACATATTATAATATGTGATCTAGACTTCAATCTTTTTTCAAAGTTGAAATATTATTCACATTATAAAATTCATCCTTTTAGAGTGTATAATTCAATGGTTTCTAGTCTATTCACAAGGCTGTGCGACTGTTACTACTGTCTAATTCCAGAACATTTTCATCACCCCAAAAGGAAACCGTTATACTTAGAAGCAGTCACTCTCACCAGTCCCTGAAAACCACTAATCTATTTTCTGTCTCCATGGAGTTGCTTATTCTAGACATTACACATAAATGGAATCATACAATATGTGGCCTTTTGTGTCTGGCTTCTTTTGCTTGGGATAAGTGTTTTTAAGTTTCACACAGGTTGTAGCATATATCAGTACTTCGTTCCTTTTGGCCATGGCATGAGCTTCTGTAGTATCCTCTTACCAGGTCTCCCTGCTTCTATTTGGGTCCCCCAGAGCCTGTTCCTCACTGAAGCTGGAGTGATCTTTTTCAAATATAATTCAGATCATCTCACTCCTCTTCTTTAAATCCTCCAAAGGCTTCCCATTTTACTTAGGGAAAAATCTGAACTCATTATGTCCTCTAAGATTCATCAATGATCAAGACCCTACCTTGCCTACTCACTCCGTGCCAGCTACACTGGCTTCCTTCTGCTCCCTAAACCTTTGAGACTTGTTTCTGCCTCAGAACCTTTGCACTTGATGACCCCTCTGTCTGGGGTTCCTTTTTCCCAGCTCTTCCCATAACTCATTCCTTCTCATCATTCAGGCCTCCCATAACCCCTCCTCAGAGACGCATGCCTAGAAGATCCTGACTCAAGTATCTTTCCCCCAACTGCCAGGCACCTTCTATTATTTCATTACCCTGGCTTAATTTCTTTTATAGCATTTGCTACTAGCTGAAATTGCTAATTTTAAAATTTACTTTCTTATTGTCTGACTCTCTTGAAAATCTGCCAACTCCAAGGCAGAGACATCACTGCTATATTCCAAGCTCCCAGAATGGAGCCCAGTAGGTGTTTGATCAATATTTGAAGGACTTCATGATTTCACCTTGCCTAGAATGCTTGAATCTTCCAGATCTTGCCTCTACTCTTAGTTCTTGAAGCTGGATATCTTTGCTTATTACTAGACTTCCCTATTGTCAACTGACTGTATATGTGTATATATGTATGTATATATATATTCATTCATTCATTCATCCACTCATAGAGACACAGTTTCACTCTATTTCCCAGGCTGGAGTGCAGTGGCACAACCAGAGCTCACTGCAACCTTAAATTCCTGGGCTCAAGCAATCCACCTGCCTCAGCCTCCTGAGTAGCTAAGACTACAGGTGCATGCCATTGCATCCAATTAAATTTTCTTTTTATTTTTTGTAGAGATGACATTTCATTATGTTGCCCAGGCCAGTCTCAGACTCCTGGCCCACAAGTGCTCCTCCTATCTTAGCCTCCCAAAGCTCTGGGATTACAGGCATGAAATACCACTAAGCTGCCTGACTGGTTTCTGTCTATTGCTGACTGTCTCATTCACCTGATATCCCACTCTCCTCCTCTTCTAATCCTTTCCAAGACAACGTTTCTAGACATCTCTATCACAAGCTAGTAGGTCTTGCTAATCTGCAGGCCCTTGACCAATTGAACCTTCATTGTTATAGATTGTCAGCAGAAAGCAAAGTCCAGTTGCCAATTTGTGGTGAAGAATGCAAGAGATAATAGGTGAGAGGAATCAGCATGGCATTAAGAATCAAACTTTCAATCTGATACAGAATAAATGGAAATGCTCTCAAAGCTCGTATATATGGATATACAAGCTCAAATGAATGTAAATTTAGAAGTACAGATTGGAATGTCTGTAACTAAATTATCAAGGGACCACTGCAGTGATCTGGGATTTCACTTCTTTGCAATGCTTGGACAAAGGAGTACCTGTAGAATCAGTTTCCATTAGTCATCTGTTCCCAGAGGAATCCAGTGCCTATCTGCCCCCACTTTCCTACTCCCCTATCTATCTTCTCTTATCATTCAAGTCACATAATGGCATGACCTTCAAGCCTGCAAGTCTTTTCCTGAACATTTCTTCAAAAATAACAACTCATATTAAAAATAATGGAAGAAAAGCCATAAATAGGGAGAAAATATTTGCCACATATTTAATCAAACAAATGTTCCCAAATACATAAAGCATTGCTATAATGATTAAGAAAAAAGTTAACAACCCAATGGGGGAAAATGGGTGAAATAAATTTTCACTGAGATATTTCACAGAAGATGAAGCAATAATGGCCAATAATTTGTGGAAAATTACTCAACCTCTTTTAGTAAACTGGGATTGCAAATTAAGTCCACAATAAAAAGTCACACTAGCCAGGCTCAGCGGCTTATATCTATAGTCCCAACACTTTGGGAGGCTGAGGCAGGGGGATTACCTGAGGTCAAGCATTCAAAGACCAGCCTGGCCAACATGGTGAAACTTCATCTTTACTAAAAATACAAAAATTAGCCGGATGTGGTGGTGCACACCTGTAGTCCCAACTAAGAGACTGAGACAGGAGGATCCCTTGAACTGGGAGAGAGAGGTTGGAGTGAGCCAAGGTCGTGCCACTGCACTCCAGCCTGGGTAACAGAGTGAGACTCCATCTCAAAAAAAAAAAAAGAAAAAAAAAAGAAAGGAAAGAAGTCACACTCACCAGATTGACAAAGGTTTCTGCATGAATGAATAGCCATGGAAACTTCATTCATGGTTGGTGGGAATGTAAATTGGTACAACACTTTGGAAAACAGTGTAAAACAGAGATTAGCTAGATCATCACCTATGACCTAATAACTCCACTCCTGGGAATATTCCTCAGAAAACTCTTGCACGTGTACACTAGGGGGCATGTACAAGAACATTCTAAGCAGGCTGGTTCATGCAAGAAAAAAAAAAAAAAACCTTTAATACACAGGTTGTTTATTTTGCTGACTTCTTGGGGATATAAAAAACATTGAGCCCACTGTTTCAGGCTTCTCTGCTCTGGCTGACATTTCACGCTCACACTGGCTGCTGGGACTGGTGATCTTTCAGTGCACCTCTGGGAGACACCGGGAAGAAGCTCATAGGGAAGCAGAGCCATGTTCACTTGCTTGCATCCATAGGTCATTTACATCCTTTGTGCTCTCTTTTTTTTTTTCTTTTTTTACTACTTTGGGAATAAATCAAAGTACAAGAATCTTGAATCAAATATTTTCTCACCCATCCCTGAACTTGGACCAGACCCTATAATCCAGCCTTTCTTACATGCTTCCTGTGTATAAAGAATTTAAAGAAGGTGGCCATTTTTTTTTTTATTTCTGACAGAGCACTATCCCAATCTGCCTTGTAATTCAGCTATTTGAGTAAGGGTTTAGGGTCCTTTACCAAGTTATAACTTCCTTAGGAAAGAAAGGTCCTACTGTCACTAAATCTTGTATCCCCAAAGGTCAGGTCTTGCTTACAGTAGGTTGAGCTGTATGTGCCTGATACATTAAAACTCTGTATTTAGGGAGAGGTATCTTGGGGGAGTAGAATAGCCAGTGGTTCCCTCAGGTGCTGACAGCCCTGAGCAGATTGTTTAATCCCTCCTGGCATCATAAATGAGAATTTCAGTACTTCTACATCCCAGAGATGCCATGAATATTAAATAAAATAACATGAGAAAATGTCTGACGCAAAAATGCCCCTTCAGAAATGTTAATGTACTTCCTGCCCTTTCCTTGGCGTTCCTCGCCTTTCAAAGGGAGGTCAAATAAGACCGGTTTTCACACACTGGGACCTATGGGGGGGTGGGATGCGGGGACAGGGGGAGCATCAGGAAAAATAGCTAATGCATTCTGGGCTTAATTCCTAGGTGACGGGTTGATAGGTACAGCAAACCACTATGGAACACGTTTAGCTATGGGACAAACCGGCACATGCTGCGCATGTACCCTGGAACTTGAAATAATAATAATAAAGACCAGTTTTCCCTCTTTCTGTAGAAGGAAATTAGGACTGTATTAGCTGGTGTCCTAGAAGAGGCTGCTTCCTGAACGTTTCCAATCAAGGAAAGTATAGAGATGGAAAGAGGGAGTCAGGTCACGGTAGAAATCAGGATGCAGTAGCAGCAGAAATGCATAGAAAAAGGAGTTTCCTTAGGCTTGGAAACCCGCAGGATAACCAGCGCTCCAGAGCTGTTAGAAATGTGTGTACTCAAGCCCCAGCAGTCCTTTCTTCTTTATCCTTTATTAATAGGCAACTGCATTTCCCTAAGGGGTCTGTGACTTTGCAGGAATTTGGGGGAGGGTCGATAGCATCAACATCACCGTTGAACCAGCACTGCCGTGATATGCACCAGGCATTGAGCTTGGACCTGGAGATAAACCGGGGAACAAAACAGAGGCGCTTCCACAGAGGTGCGTACTAGGGGCTGCCGGAGCTCTGGCAGAGATGAAGGAGAAAGGGCGTCCCACGCAGACCCAGGAAACCAGACAGCGTCGCCACTACCAAGTTTAAAAACTCAGACGGCCTGGTTTGCCATCTCCATTTTGTTCCCACTCCAGTCCTTCCAAAGGTGTGAATGGTGCATTATTTAAATTCCATTCTCTTTATCCCAGAGCGAAAATGCGTGGTACTTGGGTCAAAACCTCAGGCCAGAGGGCTCGGGTTCCGCTGCAGGGTGGGGCGCGGGCAGGCAGTGGGGTGGGTGACGCGGGGTAGGCTGGGGGTGGCAGGCGGCCAGGTGACGCGCGGCGGGGACTGCGCAGCCCAGCCCACGTGTGCGCGAGATTTAAAAGTTGGCGGCGCGCGGGGCGCTCAGTTCTGTGTGTGGGCCCCGCAAGCGGCGCTCCGGGGCCGCTGGAGGCACTGCCAGGGCACCAGGTGGTGCACCAGCTCGGCGTGGCGCAGCGCAGGGTCCCTAGCAGCGAGCCTCCTGCAGCCGCCGAGATGCTGCGAACAGCGAGATCCCCCCGCAGGTCGGCCCCCGGACAGGTGGCCGCGGCGTCCCCGCTCCTGCTGCTGCTGCTGCTGCTCGCCTGCTGCGCGGGCGCCTGCGGAGGTAAGACGGCCCCGCATCCGGCCGCAGCCGCACCATGCGCGCCTCTCTCTGGCTCCACTCACAGCTCTCTCCCGCCCTTTCTTTCACCTTCACTTGGCTTCTGGGACTTCACTTCGCTTCTCTGGTGCCGCGGGATTTCCCGCCTCCCAGGCACAGATCGCCCCCTCAGGGCAACTAGCGACAAGGGAGCAAGGGGCCCGGCCGGGGCCGAAATCCCCAGGCCCCGCGCGTTGATGCCCAGCGGAGACCCTGCGCGGGGCCGACTGCGATAGGTGGAGACTGGTAGGGCTCCCTCATCCTCGGGATTTCCAGCCCCGCTGGCCCGTGGAAACGGGTATTAAAATAGTGAACGTTAAAATGCCTTCCCTTTGATTGCAATTATTGAAGGGATTGATGGTCGAAGCAAAACAAGAGTGAGCCTGATACTTCGTCCGCTCAGGCAAGGTAAACTTGGCGAGTGCTCAGCCTCTTTGGTGAGTGAGCTCGTGTTACGTTGACATAAACCTGAGCTGTACAACGGGCCCCACGCGCTAACCGCTTAGAAGGGGGAAGGAGTGGGCTTTGTGTTTTATCGGTTTTCAGGCACTAGATCAGGAAAAGGAATAGAGAACTTCTCATCACACAAAGTTGAAGAGGCAAATGTGCAAGCCAGGCTTTCAGGCAGTGCGACAGCTACAGCAAGTGATGTCAGATGTGATTTGATAACAATAGGGACTTCCTGAGCTTGGCTTAGAGGAAAGAAATAGGAAACGCAAGGTCAGGGAAGGAGATCTGAAGCTTTGGAGACATAGCCGAGCAGAACGCAAACGTTCTGGAGAGATTTGCATGGAGAGATCATTTTCTGGGTTCTCCAAGGGTTACAGCTTACGTTTGCAGGTGGCTTATGGGGACCATTATTCATCCCCAAGTCAGGGGTCCCTCCATTGTCAACCACTGCCTGGCTACAGCCGTAAATTTTCTAGCTTGGCAGAAGGTTCTCTTAGCTTCCCTCTGCTCTCCTGTCAGTGAGGTAAACGTGGCAGACTGTTGTGTCATTGTTCAGAACGTTGGGTACTTAAAATCACAACTGCAGAGCCTGTAGCCCAGCGCTCAATTAGAGATGGGAAAACAGAGACCGCTATGCTTTTCCTAATCTATTTATTTTTACTGTTCTCCTCTCATTGTTTTGATTTTGTCCTTTCCTGAGGCATTGGAGGGCTGTGTGTGTGTGTGTGTGTGTGTGTGAGAGAGAGAGAGAGAGAGAGACTCCCCTACTTGAAAAGCAAGATAATTTGGCTTTGAAATCCAAGCAGTCAGAAGCTAGCAAACCCAAACCTTCTCCACATAGCCAGTAGTGATATAACATTATTGTCTCCCAAGGTAAATGTTCATCTTTTAGGATTTTAAATATATTATTGGTAACTTAGGATGGTAATCTTTCTCTGCCTTCTTAAGGATGCAGATAAGCATAGTTTGAAAAGTGACTTTGCTGTGTAAAGAAAATGGATTTCTGTGCATTTGTATGCTATATGCTTGCAGTGAATTTGGCATCAGTGAATTTTGCATACAGAGAAATTTGCATCAGAGATAACTGCCTTGGGGTGGGTTGGAGAATTTCCGACTGCTGGTGATTGAAGAGTATAGAAAGCAGCAGCTGGTTCCTAAAAGAGATGAGTCTTGGTTTTTATTTCCAAAAGATCATATCTGCTGACATACCAATAGTCTCATAAATAACCCCAATATTTTTCAAGCAAAAGAATGAGATACTTCCTTTACTACCCAGAGGCCCCCTAGATTGCCCTTTTGCATCTTCATTCCCCTTCAGACCTGCTCTAAATACTAAAAAATGAATTGTATCTCTTTAAAAATGTGGTAGGATGGGGAGAGGGTGAATGGCCATGTGATCTGTCCCAGTCCTGAGTCCCTAAAGATGGCACCAAGGGGGACGTGACATACATAAGCAAAACCCAGAGATTATCTACCATGGTCAATCATCAAGATGCAACTGGATGCCTCAAAAAACAACACAACAAATGTTGCAATGCCGGAGGAAAATAAAAGTGTTATTAAATGCAGCATCCTTGGGGAAAAAAAATTATGTGCAGAGCACACAATGACCATGGGAAGATAAAGAATCAGCCACAGATTCAGTGGATGGAAACAATTTACTATTCAGAGAACACTAGTAAAATAAAGAAGGAAACTTCTGTAAGAGGAACACATTTTGGATATCTGCAACAAACTGTTACTTGATTTTGCCTGTGACAATAAGTTATCAAATGGTCAAGACTAAGTTAAGGAGTGTCTTTTCCTGCCCAGGCCTCTTGCTCATAGAATAATTTTTAACGTTCACTTGGCAGTAAAGATTTCTCACTTCCCAAACCCACAGTGAAGTACATACTCACTATGAGAAAAGAAAATTGGCACTACTTTTAGAATAATCAGGTCTGTCTTTCTTATACATAATGTATTTACGGATGTACAAGATTTTATTTTCAGCAGAGTATACTGTATAATACTGAAGATTTCACTTTACTAAATAGTAATGAAGTATAAATACCTTGAAGTTTCTCACTGAAACTTATCAAAAACAGTAAAGTTTTTATGATACAGGCACTGTCCCTGAAAACACGGAAAGTGATCTAAGTACAGTATTGCTCTTTGACAATGTGAAGTCCATATCCAGAATGAAAATCACATTGACTCTAATTAACACATAGACAAAGGAAAGAATAACTCCCCCTTACGTTTGGGTTCAGTCATAGGATATTAGTCGTTAGTCGTTTTCTTTTTGTGAGACGGAGTCTTGCTCTGTCGCCCAGACTGGAGTGCAGTGGCCCCATCTGGGCTCACTGCAAGCTCCGCCTCCTGGATTCACCCCATTCTCCTGCCGCAGCCTCCCGAATAGCTGGAACTACAGGCGCCTGCTACCATGCCCGGCTAAGTTTCTTTTATTTTTAGTGGAGACAGGGTTTCACTGTGTTAGCCAGGATGATCTCGATCTCCTGACCTCATGATCCGCCTGTCTCGCCCTCCCAAAGTGTTGGGATTACAAGCATGAACCACTGTGCCTGGCCAGGATATTAGTCGTTTTCTACAAATCATAGAATTTTTTTAAAATTTTGTCTCTTTTTTTTTTTTTTTTTTTACCATGATACTGTGTTTACATGTTTTTTAGAAGGGCCACAAAATATCCTTTTTCTATTTTATGGAAGTGCCTGGGGCTAAGTTAGGCTTAGTGGCCTTTCTAAGTGGCCCGTGCCAGCTTGGGAAATGGAAAGAAGCAAACTCTCCATAGTCCCGATGAGGCGGTGTGTCTGAACACAGTGAAGCTGAGGTGGAAGCTTCCACTTTTACTGGGGGCCAGGGATGGTCAAAAGTATAAGAATAAAAAATGCATTATTTAAACAGGAATGCTCTGTCAAACAGAATCTCATTTAGTGAGATCACCAGGTGTTTTATATGGAAGTTTGAGAAGCACAGCTTTATCCCTTCCTGAAAACAACGAGCTCAGGTTAGGATCTACCAGACAACTGTGACTTTGGGATATATGTTTGTGGTAGGGTGAGAAATATATATTTGAGAAGTGTGTAAGATTATTTACCCACTTTGAATAGTTGTCCTATGAGAGGGGACTCTGTCAGGTTCTGAAATAAAGCCACTCTTTTATGGACTGCATGACCTCTCTAAGTTGTTTCTAATGCTTAGTGCCACAGAAAATGTAGTTGATTACTGTCATTATTATTGTTGTCATCAGAACTTAAATAAGATAACAATAAAAACTTGTATGAATTCAAGGCAAGAGTTGCCTAAAACATGATAGAATTAGGAAAAAAAATCAATCAGGATATGCAATCAACCAGACTGATTTTCTGAGTTTTTAGTGCACCTGTCATCCAAGAAGCATACACTATACCCAATATGTAGTCTTTTATCCCCCAGCCTCCTCCTAGCCTCCCACCTCAGAGTCCCCAAAGTCCATTACATCACTCTATGTCTTGTGTCCTCATAGCTTAGCTCCCACTTATAAGTGATAACATATGGTATTTAGTTTCCCATTCACTTCAAATAATGGCCTCCAGCTCCATCCAAGTTGCTGCAAAAGACATTACTTTGTTCCTTTTTATGGCTGAGAGATAGTCCGTGGTGTATATATACACCACATTTTCTTTATCCACTTGTTGGTCAATAGGAACATAGGTTGTTTCCATACCTTTGCAGTTGCAAATTTTGCTGCTATAAACATGTGTGCACATGTGTCTTTTTCATATAATGACTTCTTTTCCTTTGGATGGATACCCAGTAGTGGGATTCCTGGATCAACCCGTAGATCTACTTTTGGTTCTTTAAGGAATTTCCGTACTGTTTTCCATAGTGGTTGTACTAGTTTACATTCCCACCAGTAATGTAAAAGTGTTCCCTTTTTACACATCCATGCCAACATCTATTGTTTTTTGACTTTGTAATTATGGCTGTTCTTGCAGGAGTAAGGTATTAACTTGTGGTTTTAATTTGCATTTCCCTGATGATTAGTGATGCTGAGCATTTTTTTTTTCATATGTTTGCTGGCTCTTTGTATATCTACTTTTGAGAAATGTCTATTCATGTTCTTTGCCAACTTTTTGATGGGATTTTTTTTTTCTTGCTGATTTGAGTTCCTTGTAGATTCTGGATACTAGTCCTTTGTTGGATGCATAGTTTGCATATATTTTCTCCTACTCTGTGGGTTGTCTATTTACTCTGCTGATTATTTCTTTTGCTGTGCAGAAGCTTTTTAGTTTAATTAGGTCCCATTTATTTATTTTAGTTTTTATTGCTTTTGCTTTTGGGATTTTAGTCATGAATTCTTTGCCTAACCCAATGTCCAAAAAAGTTTTTCCAATGGACCTTCTAGAATTTTTATGGTCTCAAGTCTTATATTTAAGTCCTTGATATGTCTTGAGTTGATTTTTAAGGTGAGAGATAAGGATCAACTTTCATTCTTCTGTATGTGGCTTGTCAGTTTTCCTAGCACCATTTATTGAATAAGGGTGTACTTTCTCCAATTTATGTTTCTGTATACTTTATTGAAGAACAGTTGGTTTTAAGTATTTGGCTTTATTTCTTTGTTCTCTATTCTTTTCCATTAGTCTAAATGCCTATTTTTATACCAGTACCATACTGTTTTGGTAACTATAGCCTTATAGTATAATTTGAAGTCCAGTAATGTGATGCCTCCAGATGTATTCTTTTTGCTTAGTATTGCTTTGGCTATGTGGGCTCTTTTTGGTTTTATTTTAGGATTGTTTTTCTAGTTCTGTAAAAAATGATTTTGATATTTTGATGGGAATTGCATTGAATATGTAGATTGCTTTGGGCAGTATGATCATTTTCACAATATTCAGTCTTCCAATTCATGAGCATGAGGTGTGTTTCTATTTGTCTGTAGACATAAGTAATTCATTCTTGAGAGTAATATCTTTTTAATGTTATTAAGGTTTGTTTAGTAATTATGTCTCCTTGTACTAAATCAAATGCTGAAATATTTAGTTGAAATAGGTGGGTGATGATGTACAGTGAAAAATGAAGAAAGTGTCCGAGAAAGAATTATATATGGATATTTAATTTTAGAAGAAATGCTATAAAGTTAACCTGTGGCTATAACTTTATTTTTAGGTGCTCCAATATCACCTCAAGGATTACAGCCTGCACAACAGCTACAGTTGTGGAATGAGGTAAGGAACTATCATCACACAAATTTGTAGAAACGTTACCCTTCTTTGAAATTATCATGTTAAAATCTATAATTGAGCTCTGGGAGAACTATGATTTTACCAATAATCTAATAATAAAACCCAGAATTACTATTTTTATTAAATAAAAAACAAAAATTTTGTAAATGGTTAAGAGGACAGAAATAAATGCCAATAATAGAATAAAATAGAGTAATACAAGAACAGAGTAGTTACAGTAAATGTGTATGTACTTAAAAGACAGAGGTTCTAAGATTGGATTTTTAAAAATAGATCCAGATATATATTGTCTATCAGTATCACACTTAAAACAGAAAACAAAAAAGAGTAAGTATAAAAGGATGGAAAATGATGTAGCAAGCAAATACAAACTGAAAGAGAATATATCTGATCAAATAGAATTCAAATAAATAAACCATCATAACAGACAAATAAGGATCTTATATGTTAATAAAAGAAAACCAGATTTTCAACATAAGAGTTGGCAGAGACGAAGATGGCCAAATAGGAACAGCTCCAGTCTCCAACTCCCAGCGCGAGCGACACAGAAGACCGGTGATTTCTGCACTTTCAACTGAGGTACTGGGGTCATCTCACTCAGGAGTGCCGGACAATCGGTGCTGCTCAGCTGCTGCAGCCCAACCAGTGAGAGCTGAAGCAGGGCGAGACATCACCTCACCTGGGAAGCGCAAGGGGGAAGGGAATCCCTTTTCCTAGCCAGGGGAACTGAGACACACAACACCTGGAAAATCGGGTAACTCCCACCCCAATACTGCGCTTTAAGCAAACAGGCACACCAGG
>NW_012119221.1:1132237-1144267 GCF_000951035.1 Colobus angolensis palliatus | reverse complement strand
ATATAAATGGTGAATTGATGGGCGCTGACGAGTTGATGGGTGCAGCACACCAACATGGCACAAGTATACATATGTAACAAACCTGCACGCTATGCACATGTACCCTAGAACTTAAAGTATAATAAAAAAAAAAAGAAAACCAGAACAAGAAAATATAGACATCACTAATATAAACTAATAATGCAACCTTAAAATTTATTTAACAACTGATAGACCTTCAGGAAAAAAATAAAAACATTATAACTCAAAATGTATAAGCTACAGCTAAAACAGTAGCTAGAGAAAAATTTTAGCTTCATATATATTTATCAGGAATGAAGAAAATGTAAAAACATTAATAAGCTATGCATTCTGCTAAAAATGAGGTGAAAAAGAACAGGGAAAATTAAAAGAAACACGAATGAAGTAAATAATAAAAATAAGCAGGGCGTGCTGGCTCACGCCTGTAATCTCAGCACGTTCGGGGGCTGCGGTGGGCGGATCACGAGATCAAGAGTTCGAGACCAGCCCAGTCAACATAGTAAAACCCCGTCTACTAATAACACAAAAATTACCCGGACATGGTGGCACGTGCCTGTAATCCCAGCTACTCGGGAGGCTAGGAGGCGGAGGTTGCAGTGAGCCGAGATGGCACCACTGCACTCGAGCCTGGGCGGCAGAGTGAGACTCCATCTCAAAAAAGAATAAATAATAATAGTAATAATAATAATGGCAGAAATAAATTTTAAAAAGACAGTGGAGCAACAGTTTTAACAAAAGCATATATTTGTTCTTTCAATAAGTTAAGCGCTGGTAGTACTGATTTCAAAAGGCAGAGGTGAAGGCAAAGAAACAAGATATAGACCGAAAAAGGTAGAACCCAAGAAAAATAGAGATATAAAAAAAGTTTTAAAATAATATTATGGATAGTTGATTGTGTGATGGATGGTTGCACAACTCTGTAAATACACTAAAAACCTTTGAGTTGTGCACTTTAAGTGGGTGAATTGTGTGGCTTGTGGATTATATCTCAGTAAAGCTGTTAAAAAGAAAGTATGGACGACTATCTGGTGATAATTTTGAAATTAGATGAAATGGATAAATTCCTAGATCAATATGCTGTGCCAAAAAAGGTGCAGTGGTAACATGATAAGCACTGAAGGAACAATTTCTTCTTTCCTTGTATCACTGGCCAAGACCTGCTTACTAGCTTACACAGTAAATGTATCTAAAACTTCTCCATAAACTATAAACTTGCTCTAGAAGTTCGATGCATAACGTTTACCCAGTTAAGAAAGTTCCCTTATTTTCCTAACTTGCTAAGAGTTTTGTTAATCCTAAATAAAATGCGAACTTAAATACTTTATTTGTGTCACTATTGAGATAAACAATATGCTTTTTCTCTTTTAGTCTGTAACTGCAATGAATTGCATTAACAAACTTCTTGCTCTTGAACTATTAGAACTGATTTGAGAGTTCAGGAGATTTTTGGATATAATGCCAATATACAAGACTCAATAACATTTCTTTTCACTAGGCAAAAGTAACATAAAAGTACAATTTATAATACTGTAGTCTACACAATAGTGACAAAATCTGTATTTAGGAATTAACCAAAAACACACCCTAAATTTATACGGTAGAAAATTAATTTCTAATAAAGAAAATAGATGATGATATAAGTATTTGGAGAGACATTCTCTCTTGGATGAAACAATTTAACATAATAAAAATATCATTTTTCCTTGTTAATTAATATAAATCCCATAAAATCAGTGCAATCCCAAACAATTTAATTTACCTAAAAAAAAAACTTTAAAATTTAACCTAAAATTGATATGGAAAAATATAGGTCTACAAATAGCTGAAGACATTTTAAATATGAAGAGCTACTACTGGGAACTGCCTTATTGGATATTGAGACATAGTATAAAAACTGCAGTAATTAAAAGAAAAGGCATGGTAATTGCACAAGAACAGACAGAATGAACCAATGGAACAGAGACTAGAGCTTGGCGAGTATAGCAGTCACCACCAGTACCTGTCATATACCTTTGGCATTTGCCATCCCAGGGTACTGGAAATTTATAGTTTCTGATTGCAACCATCCATGACTTTTCCTGTGCTGCCTGTACTTGGGCCAGCCAGAAGTGGCTGAGTATAAATGACCCCACCACTGAAAGCAGCCCCCAATTGGAGACCACAGGGAGTTGGTGGATAAATACCTTAGCCACCTTGCCCCTAAAGAAGGAAATACAGTGTAAATTATAGAGTTAGTAGAAAATCTTGTAGGACAATATCTTTGTTAGCTAGTTGCAGGGAAAAACTTCTTGAATGAAACTTCAAATATAAATCGTAAGAAACTTCAAATATAAATCGTAAGGCCAAAAACATTCATGAATTAAATTACATTAAAAGTGAAAATTCTTTCAGCAAAGGACTCCATGGAAAAACGTAAGAGCCTTTGTTGGTTTTTTGTTTTTGTTTTTGAGACAGGGTCTTGCTCTGTTGCCCAGGCTGGAGTATAGTGGCGTGACCTCTGCTCACTGCAACCTCCACCTCCTTGGGTTCAAGTGATTCTCGTGCCTCAGCCTCCTGAGTAGCTGGGACTACAGGCACATGCCACCATGCCCAGCTAGTTTTTGTATTTTAAGTGGAGACAGGGTCTTGCCATGTTGGCCAGGCTGGTCTCGAACTCCTGACCTCCAGTGATCCGCCCACCTCGGCTTCTCAAAGTGCTGGAATTACAGATGTGAGCCACCCTGCCCAGGTGGTAAGAGCCTTTGAAAGAAGATATTGACAATGTCTAAAACCGATATGGGGTTGCTTTTCTAGAATATATAAGAAACTACACCAAATCAACTGGATAAAGATAAGACTTCAAAATAAAAATAGTCATAGGATAAGAACAGTTTACAGAAAAGGAAGTTCAAAAGGTTAACAAACATCTAAAACATATAAACATGTTCATTAGTAACAATGAAATGAAAATTGGGACAAGAGCAAAGTGTCACTTTCTACCTATTAGACTAGCAAAACAATTGAAATCTAGTTAATCACAAATGTTAACAAGGATGTGGGGACTACAAACCCTCATGCACTGCTGGGCAGAGTGCCAACTGGTAGAGCCATCTGGAAAACAACCTCGATATCCCCATGATCCAGCATTCCCTCTCCTGGGTAGATAGCCCAAAGATATTCTCCCACAGATCCATAAGTGGAGCACAGATTCAAGGAGGTTGATTATAGCTTTGCTTATAGTGGGAGGAATTGGAGGGAACCCCGCTGTCTCTCACTGGGGAGTGGTTAGGCAACATGTGGTGGGCACACATTATAGAATATACTGCAGCACTTGAAGCAACATGCTAGATACACACCCAGCAACATGGATAGGTCTCAGTGGATAGTGTTAAGTGGAAAAAAAGAAAGAAAATATACATGCACACAAAACAACAATATGGGTTTTACAAAAACATATACAAATGGAGGATATGCCTCAAATACACTAGAAGAGTTGCCTATAGGAGGGTGGAATGGGGGTAGGAAATGGAAATATAAAAAGAATAAATAAATAAAGCAAGGCTAATGATGATAGTGAGCTATGAACTGGGAAGAGAACACTTTGTACCTAGGCCACCCCAACAAAATACATAAGGGAAAAGATAAGATAGATGCCAAGTGCCAAGTACAAAACAGTCTTCAATAGTATAGAAATTCATCAAGTGTGTATTACGAGGGCCTCTGCCTTGGTAGAATATCTAGGTACATGCTAGAACTATAAATAAGATGAAGAGTGACTTAGATAACAGATATTAATGTATAGTACAGACACATTTATTTTAGCTTGAAATATTCTATATTTCCATGGAAAATATTTGGAAAAATACTTTAGGTGATAATGCTGGAAAAAACTCAGAGTTGCAAAAGCAGTATAAATTCTTTTACAGAAAAAAAGATATTTAAACAAGTTAAGATGCAGCTGGGCACGGTGACTCAGGCCTAATACCAGTTCTTTGACAGGCTGAGGCAGGAGGATCCCTTGAGCTCAGGAGTTCAAGACCAGCCTGGGTAACATAGTGAGACCTCATCTCTATAAATAATAAAAAATATGCCAGGCATGGTGGTGCTTGCCTGTGGTGCCACTTACTCAAGAGGCTGACGTGGGAGGATCACTTGAGCCCAAGAAGTCAAGGCTGCAGTGAGCTCTTATTGTACCACTGCACTCCAGTCTGGCAGTCTGGGTGACAGCCAGACCTCATCTCAAAAAAAAAAAAAAAAAAAAAAAAAAAGAAAAGACAGAGAAAGAAAAGAACTTACGATGCTAGGAACATATAGTTAATTTTTCTGCTTGAAGATTTAAAAATTACAGAGCTACAGCAAACCAACACAGGAACAGAAAACCAAACACCACATGTTCTCACTCGTAAGTCGGAGTTGAACAGTGAGAACAAATGGACACAGGGAGGGGGAACATCACACACCGGAGCCTGTTGGTGGAAGGGGCTTGGGGGATAAGGGGAGGGAGAGCATTAAGACAAATACCTAATGCATGCAGGGCTTAAAACCCAGATGATGGGTTGATGGGTGCAGCAAACCACCATGGCATGTGTATACCTATGTAACAAACCTGCACGTTCTGCACATGTTTCCCAGAACTTAAAGTAAAATAAAAATAAATAAATAAATAAATAAATATAGAGCTACCCAGACACTAGAAACACATTCTTCCTAACCATATATAGAGACCTAAACATTATCAATGAGATTTACCAATGGTCTCTACAGAGTTCTCAAAAGCAATCAGTGGCATAAAAAACCATTAGAGCCATATGCTGAGTACAATGAACAAATGCTTACTCAAATGGAAAGTGGGCAAGCAGTGTTCCCGTGTCCTTCAAAGAAATGTGAGAAAAGACTGAAAAACTTTGCAGCAATCTCCTAATTTGACTAACGGGTTTTTTTTTAAAGTGTCATGTTTTTATTCACATGGCGTTGATGTCCTGAGATTCAAAGGTTCTCTGTTCTTGAACATGGGCCACCTCACATAGACGGGCAGCCTGGTCTGTGTGTGGACAACATTCCCCCGGAGTGGGTAATGTGTTCAGATACCTGCACACCATAAAAAACTCAGGAGGAACTACTTACTTTTACCCTACTAAACCACAGAAGGTGACATTTGGAGGTGATGTAGTAAGCATTGCTCAAAAGTCAGAGCTTTAAAATGGCTATCTTTTTGACTTTGCCCTCTCAATTCACTTTTTTTCCCCACAAGTTTAATTCAACTTAATTAAAGGATTTTTGTTAAACACTTATTCTGGGCAATTTAGCGATGACATGACCCCTACCCAGAGTGTGTGTGTGTGTGCGTGTGTGTGCGCGCGCGTGCGCGTGCGCGACCATGATTTCAGGTTTGTAAGGCATGGAAGAGGGACCAGCTGGGTGGGCACAAAGGATGAGTGGAACAAACGATTCCCCAAATATTTGGGAAATAAAGGGAAGATGAGGATAAAAGGAGGATAAAAGTTCTGTGAGGATAAAAAGGAAGGAGACATAAGCTTATGCTTTTCTATATTGTCTTATAGCTTTGTTATTCTCTAAGTTAGGAAATAATATATTTTAGGACATGTTCAACTTAGAAGCAATGAGGAGCTTGAGAATTTATGACAGTGAAGTATAATAATCCACCCCCTGGTATGAGAAAAAGAATCCTGGGACTGAAACAGGCCTCTAAGATGGAATGCCATAAATAGGACAACCTCAATCATTCCAGAGAGACAAGAATCAGTACCATTTTTTCCAGTTCCATTTTAAAAGGCCATCAAAGAAATAAATGTCATAAACAATGCCATACATCCAGCTTAGTGCTTAACTTCTCAGCATAGTTTTTATGATTAATATAAATCTCTCATTCTACCATTTAAAGTCTCAATTTTTCTTTTTAGGATAAAGGCTGAGAATAGTTAGTTGCCAACTGTAGCTCAGTAAACCCTCATTATAAAATAGAACTCTCTTCCAATACTGGTTTCATGGGAGAGATCTAGTGGATTGCCTATGTTGTATGAACAATTTTTCTGGTATGCTGTTTATCATACTGTTATTATGTTAATTTAGGTGACATTAGGTTCATGTGTCATACAGAACCATATGGTAACCAAAGGTCTGCCTTAATTTTAAGGTCATTCTTTAGTCACCTCTCACATTTCTCAGACTAAATAATACGTGACAGTCTTTTCCTCAATATATTAATGTGAGGCATCTCCATGCCCTAGGATAGTCCCCATCAGCAGTCACTAGAGACGTATACCCTGTGGTTAGAGTGACATCTTGAGGGAAGTCTCATTTCCAAGACTTTCTTATAAAGTTTCTGAGGCTCCTCTCTTCCAAATCCAGAGTCCTAAACTGTCATGGAACTGTGGTTAATATTCCATAGGTAATGTGACTTTGTAAAACCTACTCTCTGTTATTTTCTGTCCATTCCCAGGATGTAACTGACATTTTTGTTTTCTACAGATAGATGATGCTTGTTCGTCTTTTCCGTCCATTGATTCCCAGCCTCAGGTAATTCCAATTGAAGGTATTTTGTCATAATGTAGGTGTTTGTGTAGTGCTTAAACTCTCCATTGCTGACTTTGGAACCTTTATGTGCTCATGAAAACATGTCAACATATGAGATATTATTTCATTTGCTGCAGATAATAATCAATACTGTGGGCTTGTGTTGTAATGTGCTAGGGCTTTCATCTCTAAATAAAATAGATTGGCAGATAATATACACATATTTTGTAATGTCAAATTAAAATGTTAATTTCAAAATCAAATTATATGTTAAGTTAGAAATACTATATCTGTCAGGGTGCAGTGGCTCATGCCTGTAATCGCAGTGCTTTGAGAGGTCCAGGTGGGAGGATCACTTGAGGCTGGGAGTTCGAGACTAGCCTGGGCAACATAGCAAGACCCTGTCTCTACCAAATAATATTAGTAAAAATTTAAGCAAACTAACACAGGAACAGAAAACCAAATACTGCATGTTCTCACTTACAAGTGGGAGTTAAATGATGAGAACACATGAACACAAAGAGGGGGAAAACAGACACAGGGCCTACTTGAGGGTGGAGGTGGGAAGAGAGAGACGATCAGAAGAAATAACTATTGGGTACTAGACTTCGTACCTGGGTGATGAAATAATCTGTATAACAGAACCCTGTGACACAAGTTTACCTATATGACAATCTTGCACATGTACTGCTGAACCTAAAATAAAAGTTTAAATAATAATAAAAATTTAAAATACTGTGTTGCTGCATTTGGGGACAAATATCCTATCTCCCAATTGAATTCGAAACCCATTGAGTGATGAATTTATGAGTCAGACTTTTGGAGGTCAAAATATCATCATTATAATGGAAAAGTCCATTTGTGACTGTGGCTTCAGATCTGATGTCAAGTGTGTTTGCTATAATTGCCTCCAGAATTAAACTTGCCTGCAAGTCTCAGACAGTGACTCTGAGCTTCCCACCAGTCAGATTCTCAGCCACAGGGCAGAGACCAGGCAAGAACAGCTGACCAGAGTAAGAACACTGACTCTGTAGAGGAAAGAGCTGAACTGAACATGCCCAATTTCTTCCTCTCAGTTCACCTACCAGACAGCTCCCTCCTCTTCAATAGAAAAGAATTAAGAGAAGGTTTTGGAAAGAGGCCAGGAGTGCTAATCTAGCCCCTCCACATGGACACTTAAGGAGTGGGGAATAAGTGTGTCTTACATTGTCTTTACTGGATGATGCTGCTTTCAGAGTCATCAACTATGCACCTGGGGCGTACTCCCTACACAATCTGGCCGAGGTGCCCAGGCTGTTGGTCACACAGTCTCCATTTGTGTTTTCCTGGCTGGTGTGAAGAAGCAGCCTTGTATAGTGTTGTATTTCTCCTGCCTCAATCTATACCCTAGGTACCTGCTGGAAATTTGAGGTATTTGGTAGTAAAGCAAGACCAGGATCACCATAGATGACGTTTTTGAACAATATTTCAAATTATTCCAGGAGCATTGGCAGATATATATTAATAACATGAGATAGATATTAATCAGCATATATGCATTTGTGTTGTATTTAAAATTCAGGAACATCCTCAAAATCACTTTTAGGTCTTCAGTACTAAGAGGATGAATTTTAAAGCACTCATTTAAACTTCATCAAGATAAACTAATGTTTGACTGGACTTCAGTACTGTGCCTCTTTCAAGAGGAGCTTAGTAAATTTACTATTTGTAACTTTTACATTTATAATGTAAATAGTAATAAATTTAATACTTTAAAAAATACTGTTTTATTACATGTGAAATTAAAGCTATGCATTAAAACCTAATTTTGGTTTCACCATAGTATATTGGTGATGTTCTTACATGAGATACATTTATAGTCAGCACCTAGAGTCATGCTTGAGAAGAGACTCAGTAAATATCTCTTTAATTACTTTGTTAATAAAACCCAGCAGCAAGCATGCTATGCAGAAATTGTTCTCTTGTAACAAATATCATTATATCATCCCTTTTTATGGCCCATTCACTAGTTTAAAAACCATATAAGTATGGTTTTACTGATTTAGCTCTCAAATAAAAAATATAAATTCTGGAAGAATACATGCAAAATAAATGATAATGGTTATGTGGAAGGGGAGTCCTAGGTGGATAGAACAGAAAAAGGAGGACTTTTTAACTGGATATCATCTTATAATTTTTTAACTTTGTAACATGTGAAATTATGAATTATTCAAAATTCAAAGGAAATAAATGAAATAAATTGTATAAAAAAGATAGGTTTACAAGTCCCTTCCCTAGAAATAGCTGCTGAATGAATACAGATGCATCTCTTTGGAATGGTGTTTATGTGTAGTAACTGTATTTGGGTACCTTCACAGGAATAAGTAATATTAATAAATTAGGAATTGTTTTTAAAAATTGTATTCCTGATGTTTTGGGAATATATCATTTTATGGGCTTACTTCTGTGGCTGGGTTTCTTCATACGCTTGGTGATCGTTGGCTGGCTATCAGCAGGGGTGGTGGATGCAGCTGGGCAAAGTGTTACTTACAGTCCAGCAGGCTAGTCTGAGCTTTTTCACATGGTTGCTGGGTTCCACCAGCAGTGGGGAGAGCAAGCTCATCACCTAAGTGGGTTTCAAACATCTGCTTGTAACATGTTTACTCATGCCCCACTGGCCAAAGCAAGACACAGAGTCAATGTGGGGGGCCATACTCAATGTCTGCGTTAGGGGACTGACTACATAAAGGCAATGGATACAGGGAGGCATGATTCAATGGGGATATTATTATAACAGTAATTACTATAATTTCTAAAAATTGTCATTATTTCTCAAAACATTGATAATAAACTCAATTCATGAGTGAGCAATTCAGTACACAACTGAAAACTAGTTGTAAGTATAGCTATTGTACTCAGATTTAAGGTTTTAACATCACTTAGTCATTTAAAATACTAAGCCATCATATCACTGCTTTGTTCCAAATCTTCTTATGGTTTCTTATTGCAATTAGAATAATATCAAAATCCCTTGATACAGCCCACAGACCCTAAATAATTTTTTTTTTATTTTAGGTTCGGGGTAAATGTGCTGTTTTGTTATGTAGGTAAAGTGTGTTGTGGAGGTTTGGTGTACAGATTATTTCATCACCCGGGTAATAAGCATAGTACTAGATGGGTAATTTTTTTATTCTAACCCTCTTCCCACCCTCCACCCTCAAGTAGGCCCTGGTATCTATTGTTCCCTTCTTTTTGGCCATGTGCATCCGTGTTTAGCTCCTACTTACAAGTGAGAACATGTGGTATTTGGTTTTCTGTTCCTGTGTTGTTTAGCTTAGGGTAATACTCTCCAGCTCCATCTATGTTGCTGCAAAGGACATGATCTCATTCTTTTTTATGGCTGCATAGTATTCAGTGGTGTATATGTACCACCAAATTTGATACAATTTTAAAACATTGTTAATTTTCACATACACTACTATCTTATTATTTATGTGATTATGTGACCATTGCTTTGAAACATTTTTACCAAGTAGAAAATGTTATCTTTAAGGTCGATAAATTTAAAAATAAGATATTAAAACTTTCATGTATTTCAATCCTTGAAGAATAGTTGAGAACTGACTTTTTGTAAAGGGGAGTTGGGAAAAATGCATTTGCTTTGAAACTTTTTCAGTCAAAGTACAATCTTACTGAACCTCATCCAGCTTAGAAACTGTTTCCTAAGGAGAAACAGCTCACATGTGTGAATTTATTCTTCTTTGAGTTGAAATACATTTTTGAAACATGACATTGTAGATATTTTCTTCTCATTGTTTTGTATTTTCTATTTTGAAATCAGCTATAAGTGTTTATTCTTCTTTGAGGTGAAATACATTTTTGACACATGATATCACTGGATTTTTTTCTTATTGTTTTGTATTTTCTATTTTGAAATGATCATAAGTGGAGCATGTTGCTTTTGTTTTTAGAGATAGGGTCTCACTCTGTTACCCAGGCTGGAATACAGTGGTACAATTATAGCTCACCACAGCTACGAACTCCTTGGCTCAAGCAATCCTTCCACCTCAGCCTCCTGAATAGCTGGGACTACAGGTGCATGCCACCATGCCCAGCTAATTAAAAGAAAAAAATTTTGTGTACAGATGGGGGTCTCACCATCTTGCCCAGGCTGATAAGAGAAGTTTTAGGGATTTTATTTCAGATTTTTGTGGGGTGACCTGTGTATTCAGCCCTTAAGTATAACCAGTGAGAAAGGATATATCAGTGTTCACACTCTAGTTTTTCTCGCTGCCAGCTCCCAACTCTAGGCTTAGCAGGCAATACCAATGCAACACAAGAATATCTACAAATCAGAAGGCCAAGGTCCCAGGCCATGCTCCTCCAACTCCTAGCCATGTGTGGTATTGGGCAAGTGACAGTCTCTTAGAACCTCACTTCCTTTGTATATGAGAATAACAATTCATGTCCTGTGTAGGACAGAATACAAATTATGTATAGTCATGCATCGCTTAACAATGGGGATATACATTCTGAGAAATGTGTCCTTAGATGATCTGTCATTGTGTAAACATCATAGAGTGTACTTACACAAATCTAGATGTATAGCCTACTACACACCTAGGCTATATGACTACAAACCTGTACAGCACATTACTGTAATGAATACTGTGGGCAGTTGTAACACAATATGTATCTAAACATATCTAAATGTAGAAAAAGTACAGTAAATACATAATATAAAAGATAAAAAATGATACACTTGTATAGGGCACTCACCATGTATGGGGCTTGAAAGACTGGAAGTTGCTTTGAGTGAGTCAGTGAGTCAGTAATGAGTGAATGTGAAGGCCTAGGACATTACTGTACACTACTGCAGATTTCATAAACACGGTAAACTTAGCCTGCTTTAAATTTATTTAAAAATTTTTCTCTCTTCAATAATAAATTAACCTTAGCTTACTATAACTTTTTTACTTTATAAACTTTTTAATTTTTTTTTTTTTTTTTCAAGACAGGATCTCACTCTGTCATCCAGGCTGGAGTGCAGTGGCATAATCATGGCTCACTGTAGACTCAAACTCCTGGGCTCAGATGATCCTCCCATTTCAGCCTCCTGAGTAGCTGGGACTACAGGCATGCACCACCACACCTGGCTAATTTTCTGTACTTTTTGTAGAGACAGGATCTTGCTATGTTGTCCAGGCTGGTCTCAAACTCCTGGGCTCAAGCAATTCTTCCACCTCGGCCTCTCAAAGTGCTGGGATTACAGGCATGAGCCACCGTTCCTGGCTAACTTTTTAATATTTTAGAAACTTTTTTCTCTTTTGTAATGACACTTGGCTTACAACACAAATACATTGAACAGGTGTATGTAAATATTTTCTTTCTTTATATCCTCATTCTATAAGCTTTTGAAATTAAAAATAATTTTTTTTTGGCCGGGCGCGGTGGCTCAAGCCTGTAATCCCAGCACTTTGGGAGGCTGAGACGGGCGGATCACGAGGTCAGGAGATC
>NW_012119221.1:1086615-1131692 GCF_000951035.1 Colobus angolensis palliatus | reverse complement strand
TCGATCTCCTGACCTCGTGATCCGCCCGTCTCGGCCTCCCAAAGTGCTGGGATTACAGGCTTGAGCCACCGCGCCCGGCCCATAATAATTTTATGTGACCACTATTGTATATGCACTCTATCATTGACTCATTGACTGAAATGCCATTATGTGGTGCATGACTGTATATGAAAGTGTTTTATAATTTATTGAAACACTATATACATATGAGGCATTATTAATAAATATCCCAAGAATTTGCATGACAAGCAAACAAATGGAATGAAGAGAACAAAGCAGACCTCTGATGCTAGGAAGGGTGCACAGGAAAACTGTCGACTCCACCTGCATCTCGAACCACAACCAACCATGTCAAGCATGTACTGTCGTTCAAAGGGAGAGAAGGTGAGACTACTGGAGGCCCTGAACAATTCTTTTCGTATGTCTTTTTTTTTTTTTTGAGACAGAGTCTCACTCCGTCATCCAGGCTGGAGTTCAGTGTCGAGATCTCAGCTCACTGCAACCTCTGCCTCCCAGGGTCAAGTGATTCCCCTGCCTCAGCCTCCCTAGTAGCTAGAATTACAGGCGCGTGCTACCATGCCTGGCTAATTTTTTGTATTTTAGTAGAGACTAGGTTTCACCGTGTTGGCCACGCTGATCTCGAGTTCCTGACCTCAGGTGATCCGCCTGCCTCAGCGTCCCAAAGTGCTGGGATTACAGGCGAGAGCCCCTGCACCCGACCTCTTTTTCATGTAACTTCTAAATTAAGAATCACTTCAGCTGTAAATCAACCTGAGAACTTTACCTACATTTAATTCTTCTAGGAACTCTCTGCAGTGATGTCATCCCCAGCTTAGAGCTGAATAAACAGAAATTTAGAGAGGTTAGGTAACCAGCCCAAGGTTACACAGCTAATAAAGAGCAGAAATGGAATTTGCACTGTGTAGAGTTACAGCCTTCCCAACTCCATAGCTCATGCTTTTAACCACTAATTGTATCGCCCTCCCCACTGTTCTAGTTCTTCATTACTTCCAAAATGCATATATTAAGTAATCAATTGTTTATGGTGCTACTGTGCTAAACTCTGTGCAAAGCAGGTTTCGCCCCTGCTTGTCCATTTCTTCTACTCCTTACCACACCCAGCTGGCTGCTAACCACAGAGCCCTGCCCTACTTCTCTGCTTGAATGCTTTGAAAAACCTGATCCTGGGGTGTGCAGTCAGCAACCTGGAAGGGTGGTACGCAGATTAGTTGCTGTACCACATATGGCTTCTTCTCCTACACTTCCCATTGTTTTCGAGCAATTGCAGGATTTTCAGATTAGCCAATAATGAGTAATATTCAGTGAGGCTCACAGCTTTGGCATGTAGATGCAGATTTTGCTACAAGCTGGGAAGAATAATTCCTCTTCTGGCACTGTCCCTTGTTACCCTCAGTCATAGAATTTCATAATATTTTAGCAAGTGCTGAGAACTATGCATCTAGATCACAGCGGAAGCCTTCATGAGTGCATATGTACAGTACTTACCTTTTTTTGTTGTTTCTGGTTAGAAGGGAGGCTTTACTTTTACAGCCAAGTTTTTGTTGTGAGAGAAATCAAAGGATTCCAGCAGTTTTAGTAATCTACAGAAGGATTCTTTTCTAGGTAGTTAGCATTTCCTCATGCCCCTAACATTTTATAGTTATCTCTTCTATGTAAATGTCGTTAAAGCAGAAGCATAACTTACATATCTTCTCATTTCTGTTAGGCATCCAATGCACTGGAGGAGCTTTGCTTTGTGATTATGGGAATGCTACTAAAGCCTCAGGTAAGGTTGAAATAGTGTTTTGTTTGTAGACAAAAATTATCCAAAAATTTCTTGGAATTTCTCCTGGAAGAAAGTATACTCAATTTAGGAAGCATGCCAAGACAAGTTAGAAGAGGAAAAATTGTTTTTGGATAAGAAATAATTCAGTTTCTCTGATGTCTGAGAATTGAGCATCATATTAATGGAGCTTACAGTAATCTAATTGGGAAATAATATGTCCCTATCAAATATAAAATGAGTTCCAGTCCGGAGGAATAAATATGGGGTCATGCTGGCTCTCTTTTTTTGCCCTGACTCATGCTACTTTGGAGAACAGATGCATCTTTCTAAGCTGTTAAACACATCTAATGGTTCAAAGGTTAGGACATTGTACTTTGTGGGAAAGTAGGACATTAAGAATACAAAAAAAAGCAAACTGTATTGTCATTGTCTTGGTTTCTTATTAAAATTACTTGATTCTTCTGGGAGAACTTTTTGTCCTGGAGTGAGGGTAGATGGGAACTTGAAAAGTGCATAAGCACTATACCTAATTTTATAATCTCTATCTTATGGATGAACTTATTTTTAAGCTACTTTATTAAAGATGAGAGCTTCAGGTTTGGAATTATACTTTTCATTTGCAATTCTAACTTAATCTGTGGTCATTGGTACACTCTGACTTTCATACCTTTTATATATAATAATTCAAAGAAAAAAATTGATAATTTGAAAGCATAAATGTTTTATGAAACTAATCTCTGCCTACAATTGTATATTTATCCATTGTTTCTAAAGGTGACATTGTCCCAAAAAGCGTAATTGATTTTTTCCTAATTAAGATAAAATAAATGACAATGGTGTTTATTCATGATCTTCCATTTGTATTAAAAACAAGTGAGAAAGAACAACAACAAAAAAGGAATTATATGATTTGAATTTTTTTTATTTTTTTATTTTTTTTATTGAGACGGAGTCTCGCTCTGTCACCCAGGCTGGAGTACAGTGGCATAATCTCGGCTCACTGCAAGCTCTGCCTCCTGGATTCACACCATTCTTCTGCCTCAGCCTCCCAAGTAGCTGGGACTACAGGCACGTGCCACCACACTCGGCTAATTTTTTGTCTTTTTTTAGTAAAGACGGGGTTTCACCGTGTTAGCCAGGATGGTCTCGATCTCCTGACCTCGTGATCTGCCCACCTCGGCCTCCCAAAGTGCTGGGATTACAGGCGTGAGCCACTGCGCCAGGCTAAAAATTGTTTTATGAAAGACATCAAAAACAACTCATAACCTCCTTATTTAGTGATAAATAGTAAAAATACTTTCATATGATTCTTTCAGTCTTCTCCTCTGAATATTCCATCATGTCATGATATAATAATTTCGCATTCTACCACTGTTGAATATTTAGGATGTTTCCAATTTTTCACTCTTATGAATAAAGTTGCAGTAAAGAGATCTTTATGCACATCTTATTTGTAAACAATATTCAATTAATTTCTCATTTATTTTTAGAGCAATGGATGCTTAACTAATTTCAGTCTTATATTTTATATGTAACATGAGTCATGTGTTTTAAATAATTATGTGCTATAACATTATAAAATTATTGTATATAAGATAGTAAAATTTTACAATATATAATGATATAATATCTCTTTTCAATAGGAACAAGATGAAAAAGATAATACTAAAAGGGTAAGATGATTTTCATAAATCTATACCTTGTAAAATAATAAGGAAACCATTAATTCTTATAGTAAAACTTACTGCTTTTTTAAAACAGTTCTTATTTCATTATTCGAAGACACAGAAGTTGGGCAATTCAAATGTTGTGGTAAGTTGTAGAACTACTTCTTAGTAATCACTAATATTTGTTTAAAAGAATGAACCTGTTTTTGCAGCGTAACAGAGCTACATTAGAATTCAAATTTTTTACTTTAAAAGTTTATATGTGAGTAAAGGAATGAAATTCAATATTTATTATCCATTTGATTTATTTTATATGTCAATTACCACCTGTACATTAAATTCATTCATTAATTCATTCATTATTTAACAGTTATTTACAAACTATTAACTATATGCTATGTGCCAGGCACAATTCTAGGTACTAGAAATACAGCAATAAATAAAACAAAATTTAAAAAAGAAATCCCTGGCCAGGGATGGTGGCTCATGCCTGTAATCCCAGCAGTTTGGGAGGCCGAGGCAGGCAGATCACTTGAGGTCTGGAGTTCAAGACCAGCCTTGCCAACATGGTGAAACCCTGTCTCTACTAAAAATACAAAAAGTAGCCAGGTGTGATGTTGTGCGCCTGTGGTCCCAGCTACTCGGGAGGTTAAGGCAAGAGAATCGCTTGTACCCAGGAGGTGGAGGTTGCAGTGAGCTGAGATCACGCCACTGCACTCCAGCATGGACGACAGAGTGATACTCTGTCTCAAAAAAAGAAAAGAAAAGAAAAGTCTCTGCTTTTATGAAACACATTCTAAAGCCCAAGAAAATAAAAAAGCAAATAAATAAGTAAAACATATTGTTTCAGATGGCAATTGTTGCAAATTAAAAAATCATTTGATCCAAGGGCATTTTTTATTTTAAAGGATGATTGTCAAAAATGTAATTAAATATAATTAGAAATATCCTCTTCTATTCCTAAGATGTTCTTATTAGTAATTAGGCATTTAATGTGTGAATGTATTCTCTAAGGTTAGCCAAAAACCAGTAACTTGAATTCAGTTCACTTTAAAATCATGTAGCATTAGCAGTAGTTTTTCTTTTTGTAGGCATGGATTTTAAAAATGCTAACCAGGCTACTTGGTGTTTGAATCTAGAATACTTAGAAATTATTTGACTATAATATTATTTCCACACTTGTGATTCACTTCTGTGAACCAATTTAGGGAATGAGGAGCATAGTGTATTTTAAGCAGATACATACCTATGGAAAGGTAACTGTAATCTTAAACTCAGTTTGAAATATTTATCACACGGAATATTCTTAACATATGAGGAGGCGAAAGATTATACTGGGTTTACACCAAGTACAAGTTGAATTAGTTAACAGATAACTGTTATACAGGGCTCAACATAATGCATGTCATAAATGAATTTAACATTAATGAGAAGTCTCAGTGTGACCCATACCTTTTTTAAAAATGCAGCCATATCAGGTAGGTAGCTATATATCTCAAGTGTGCTTTCATTTTCTTTGGCTTGGCACCTTTACATTTTGGGAAAATGTATCTTAGTCACAGTTTTCACTATCGAGAACACATTGTCATTTTCACACATTGTTGTCTTGCTCCCAACGTTTCTGTTTTAAGTATATAATTTATAAAGGAGGTTATTAGATGTGTATATAGTATAATCTTCCAGATAGAAATGTTTATAGTGGAAAATTGCTACTGGCAGTGTGGGTTTTGCCTGGCCCGAATTATTTTGAGTAAGTCTAGTAACAGACAGACTGCCTTTTGCCTCTGAAAGAGGCAATGAGGGGTTTTACTTGCTGACAGTTCACAAGAGAGCTGCAGCTGTCGGGAAAGTGCTTCTTCTCAATATGAGAACAAAAATCCCAGCATAGAGCTACCAAATTTTATCCCACCTCTTGGTTCATTCTCCACAGTTCTTTGAATTGCTCCCAAAGAGCTGTTTTAGGTGACATCTTTAATTTTCTGTTTTGTCTGGGACAAGTTTAGTGGGTAAAAACAAAAACAAATAGGAAGCATCTTGATGGCCAGTGCTGAGAAGCCTTGTGCTCATCGCGTGTGTGTTCATGTCCTCTCAGTCATCTGTTGTGCATCCGTTGCTGCAGCTCGTTCCTCACCTGCATGAGAGAAGAATGAAGAGATTCAGAGTGGACGTATGTAATACAAACTGCATGCTGGCTTTGCCATTCCATGTGGGGCAGCCCTTTCTGTTAATTCCCAGCTGTGGTAGTTCATCAAATGCTGCTCTTCAGGATAAGCCCACACTAATACCCAGTTAGCCAACGTAAGAGCATCTGTTTGCAGAGTAGAAGAGAATTGTTCAAGCAGCCTTTCCATGGACCCCTGCAATGTTGTGTCCCTTCTAGCTGAAGCTGTGGACATTGAGGAAAGTTGGAACTACACTGTTTTCCAAAAGCCATGACTCTCTTGGTGAGAAAATCTATTCTTGTTTTAAGAAAGCTTGTATCCAGTCCTTAGGTAGGAATAAGAGAACAAATAAAGGACAATATACTGCCCCTCTGTATCCAGCTTGGCAAATAGCTAGGATGGCAAGCTTTCTGCTCAAGTATTTAAATGTTCTTAAGAGTAGGCCAGGCCTGGTGGCTCACACCTGTAATCCCTTCAACTTTGAAGGTCCAGGTGGGTGGATCCCTTGAGGTCAGGAGTTCGAGACCAGCCTTGGCAACATGGCGAAACCCCGTCTCTACTAAAAATACAAAAAAAAAAAAAAAAAAAATTAGCCAGGCATATTGGCGCATGCCCGTAATCCCAGCTACTCGGAGGCTGAGGCATAAGAATCACTTGAACGAAGGAGGCAGAGGTTGCACTGCACTCCAGCTTGGGTGACAGAGCAAGACTCCGTCTCAAAAAAAAAAAAACGTCGGTAAGACTATGGTTCGTGAAGTAAACATCAGAAACTAAATATATATACTTTGTTTTTTTCAACAAAAAAATGTGACCTAAGTCCAGGGATCCACCCACCTGGACCTTCCAAAGTTGAAGGGATTACAGGTGTGAGCCACCAGGCCTGGCCTACTCTTCACAACATTTAAATACTTGAGCAGAAAGCTTGCCATCCTAACTATTTGCCCATATGTGTAAGATGAATGTAACCACTTTAATACAGTCTAACTGTGTTACATTGTGGAGTTTCACAGTCATTTAAAAAGAATCCTAACTCTTGTGGCTCACGCCTGAAATCCCAGCACTTTGGGAGGCTAGGTGGGTGGATCATTTGAGGTCAGGAGTTTGAGACCACCCTGGCCAACATGGTGAAACCCCGTCTTTACTAAAAATACAAAAATTAGCCGGGTGTGGCGGTGGGCGCCTGTGATCCCAGCTGCTTAGCAGGCTGAGGAGAATCACTTGAACCGGGGAGGTGGAGGTTGCAGTGAGCCGAAATCTCGCCACTGCACTCCAGCCTGAGTGACAGCGCGAGACTCCATCTCAAAAAAAAAGAAAAAAAAAAGAATCCTAACCCTTGTAACACTGATAATTTCTGCAATTATTTTGTATGCATATATATTATATAGTTGTTTTTTTTTTTTTGAGATGGAGTCTCGCTCTGTCGCCCAGGCTGGAGTGCAGTGGTGTGATCTTGGCTCACTGCGAGCTCCACCACCCATGTTCTCGCCATTCTCCTGCCTCAGCCTCCCGAGGAGCTGGGATTACAGGCGCCCACCACCACGCCCGGCTAATTTTTTGTATTTTTAGTAAAGACGGGGTTTCACTGTGTTAGCCAGGATGGGATCGATCTCCTGACCTCGTGATCCGCCCACCTCGGCCTCCCAAAGTGCTGGGATTACAGGCGTGAGCCACCGTGCCCGGCCTCTAGGATTATTTTTAAGTAATGCCTTCCCTTCCTGTAATACATTATAATTTTCAGTCTTATTTTATTCTTTGAGGAACTCTGTTAGTGCTTATACAAGTATTATTTCCCATTTACAAAAGGGAAAGCAAGTCAGAATAGTTGAAGGAGTTTCCCAAGATCGTATTAGTAAGAGAAAGTGCAAAATAGTCTTCTGGCTTCTGATCTAGGCAAACTTTTTTTCACTATGCTGTACCCTTTATAGTTTAATCTTGAGTACTTCTATTATGTTATTTTTAAATTATGTTGAATTCAGGCTGGGCACGGTGGCTCACGCTTGTAATCCCAGCACTTTGGGAGGCCCAGGTGGGTGGATCACCTGTCAGGAGTTTGAGATCAGCCTGTCCATCATGATGAAATCTCATCTCAACTAAAAACACACACAAAAAAAACAAAAAACATTAGTTGGGCGTGGTGGCAGCACCTGTAACCCTGGCTACTTGGGAGGCTGAGGCGGGAGAATCGTCTGAACCAGGGAGGCAGAGGTTGCAGTAAGCCGAGATCGTGCCACTGCACTCCAGCCTGGGTGACAGAGCAAGACTACGTCTCAAAACAAACAAACAAAAAAAATTTGAGTTCAGATCAAAGTTTTCTTTAATTTCAATACCATATTTAATTTATTCTGCTTAAAATGCTACCCAAAGTTTTCAGACACTTTTAAAAACGCATAGAATTTAGGTGAATATATTCCTCAAAATTTATTTTTATGGCCAGTATTTCCTCCCTAGAATCTTCACATTCTTTTTTTTTTTTTTCCTGAGGCAGAGTCTCGCTCTGTCGCCCAGACTGGAGTGCAGTGGTGGCACGATCTCGGCTCCCTGCAAGCTCCGCTTCCCAGGTTCAAGCCATTCTCCTGCCTCAGCCTCCCAAGGAGCTGAGACTACAGGCGCCTGCCACCAGGCCCGGCTAATTTTTTTGTATTTTTAGTAGAGATGGGGTTTCACTGTGTTAGCCAGGATGGTCTCGATCTCCTGACCTCGTGATCCGCCCGTCTCGGCCTCCCAAAGTGCTGGGATTACAGGCTTGAGCCACCGTGCCCGGCCAGAATCTTCACATTCTTAAATGACGCTTCCATCGAAGAAGACAATATCTGATGCCAACTGTAAAGAGAAATGTAAGATCTTAGGCAGTAGCCCCTTGAAATTTTAGAATTTGCAGAATGAAGAAAAAAGTAGTTGTCATCAAACTCTTTAGAAGTAATACATACTTTTTTTTTATTTAACTTTTACTTCTTAAAGTATTTGCTTGAGTTATGAATTAGTAAACAATTTCAGCTTAAAGATTCAGTTTCTTAAAAGACACCAACAATCATTAGTATGACTACATTATTTCAGTGCCGTGATTTACAAAACCAAAGCTAATCACTCAGTATTGTGGCCAGTTTAGTACATTGACTGAATTTTCCACCTTCAGTGATACCATCTATATTTTCAGACAAATGATAAATCTTAAGGGTATTTTGCAGCCAGTCAAGTTTCCTAGAAACCTACGAAAGAAAATAATTTAAAAGATGAATAGAAATGCAATTGCAGGAGAGTGTTCGCTTTGCTGGGCCTAAATCATCTAATTTTAAAATGTATCTTTGATAGTGAAATATTTTGGATTCTTGAAGAAATGAGGTTTTAGATCTTAAAACACTTTTCTTAAATTTTGATTGCTAGACATCTTCCAATTTCATTCCCACATCTTTTTTATATCTCTACCTCCCAAATTATTTTATATACTGCTTGCTTAATGATAAGACTCTAAAAAGATCTGTACGTTTAGGTTTTGCATTTGGAAGTTTTAAATATTTGACACATTTAAATTTACATTTACATTTTGTCCTGCCTTTTAGTATTTTCTCTTTAATATGATATGCATTTGAATTTTTTTTTTTTTTTTTTTTGAGACGGGGTTTTTCCTCTGTCACCTAGGCTGGAGTGCAGTGACGTGATCATGGCTTACTGCAGCCTTGACCTCCTGGGCTCAGGCAATCCTCCCACCTCAGCCTCCTGAGGAGCCTGAGGAACTGGGTCCACAGGTGTATGCCATCACACCTGGCTAAATTTTTAAATTATTTTTAGAGACTCTCTATTTTTAGACTCTCTATTTTTAGAGACTCTCTATGTTGCCCAGGCTGGTCTCAGACTCCTGGGCTCAAGTGATCCTCCCACATCAGTCTCCCAAAGTGCTCAGATTACAAGCATTAGCCACTGTGCCCAGCTGAGAACGTTGCTTACATAGGTATATAAACATATGGTTTATAAGTGTACATTTTTTTTAATTTTGAAAACTGAAAAAAACTTTATTTTTTACTTTTCATTCGTATATTATAGTTATACATATTTTGGGGGTACATGTGATATTTTGAAACATGCATACAGTATGTACATTTTTAAATACAGATTTTTTCAATATTAAGTAATTTGGGGAGTTATAGTAAAGACGAAAATTAAATACAAATATTGAGGGTTTAAGATACATTTGTTGCAAACTAAGTATTTCATAATTTAAACATATATCAGAGCCATTTCTTAGAATTTAATATGATAGTATTCATATTATAAAATAGTTGAAAAAGGTCTTGGCTGAAAGATTTCATGGTGATAGCCATGCTGATAATGCTTTTATGATATAGATAATTGTTAATGAAAATAGGAAGCTATAAGCCAATTTTATGGAAACCATAAAATGTTAATGTATTTTTTTCATGAAGTTTAAAATGAAATGTTTAAGAAAAAGATACACTTATTATGAATAATTGGGTCATTCCTATTAATATTTGGAAATTTAAAAATTAACATTCTGCACATATAATTATATTAGGAACATCTGTCCTAAAGCTTCATCGAATAAACATAATTTACCAAATTTGTCCCTTAATTTCAAACTACATTTCTGTAGAAATATTGTATAATATTTTTTAGCTTTGATACAATTCTGTTTTGTATTTTCCCCTGTTCATGTGTTAACACATGCAATATGTGTTTTAAAGAAATTATTTCATTCTAACAAAATGCTGAAAGGAGAATTTAAATATAGTCAATTATGAAGTGTCTGTCATTTCTCTTTCTACTTATTGATGAATTCACCTACAACTGACAAAATTCCTGAAAGGCAAATTGGTCACACTGATAAGGAAATTATTTCTAAATATAAGATTCTGATGATACTACTAGTTGTTGAAAATTTTCAGGTATAATACAAAAATTCTCTATTCAAGTCCCTGATTCCCTCTATATTTAGTTATGATAGTTGAAAGTAATTCTGACCCTCAATGTACTTTCAAGGAGAATTTGCACTTATTTTTAGTGTTATTTGATTTGTAATGCCCTCATTTTCTCTTCTAGGAAGAATTCCAAAATCCCTTTGCAAGTCAAAGTCGAGGATATTTTTTATTCAGGGTAGGTACCTACTGTATTTTTAAAAAAATCAATCTACATCAAAATTTAAAAACATGTTCACTGTGTATTTAATTAACTTTTACATTTCAATTAAGTTTTAAAGTTTATAGATGTTTGGCATCAGGTGTTACAGTCTGACATTCACTTCTGTCACCACTTTATTGCTTCAATACCATAGTATCTCTGATCTCTCCTTTGATCTATTGCTCATGTTTAAACACCTCCAGTAACATTCACCTATTTGACACTTTAATTCCATGACATTTTGTGTATAGAAAATAGGTGTCTTAAAGATACACTATTCCTTATGTTCTATGGAATTATTTACAAAATTTTTAACTCAGTAGATTGGAAGAGTTATGACTACTTTCACAAATTCCTAAAATTAAAAGAACCAATCATAATAAAAGGTATAAGTAGACAGAATTTCGGGATTACATTTCTGATTTTGTTTGTCTACATTGTCTATAAAATGTGGTTTTTTTTCTAGGCAGCTACACTTTGCAAAATATTTGTATCCTTCATACATTACCAGAAAGTTTTAATTAATTAGTTCAACAACTATTTATTGAACTTCTACTGGGTGCTGAGCAATGTACCAAGGGCTGGGACTATAAAGACAGATAGGATTCCATTCCTATGCTTTAGGAGTTTAGATAGGCTCTAAGAGAAAACAGATAAGTAAACAAATATAAAGTACTGTGTGAAATGCACTTGTAATCCAAGGGCTGTGGTTTCCAAAAGAAAAGCATTTAACTCCAGCTGGGAAATGGAAAAGGTACAGAGAAGACTTCATGGGCTGAATCCTGAAGAATCAATGGGAAGTGGTTGATGAAATATTTAGCTAAGAAATTTCAACTTTACACTAAAGGCTAAGAAGGGGGCAAATGTAAGATTTGCCTTTTGGAAAATAATTCTAATAGCAAATTAGAGAATGGATTAAATGAAGGAATTGGACTGATAGCAGGAAGGAGTAAGCAGCTAAACAGCCCTGACTTCAGTAAGTTCATTTTGGTTCATATCAAATTAAAACTGAGAACATTTGTTTTAAAATGTTGGTACCATCAAGGAAACAATTAAGTCAAATAGCATCTAGTTCATGGTGGTCTTTGCAGCATTAGCATCATCTCAGAACTTGTTAGAAATACAAATTTCTCAGGATTCTCAGACTTACTAAATCAGAAATTCTGGCTAAGGAGTCCAGCAGTCTATGTTGTAAAAAGCCCTCTAGATGATTGTGATGCACATTAAACACTCCTCTAAGTCATCAATCTGTTCCTATGACTATTAGCTTCCATCTTTAGTTACACTGATTTATTTCTAATCTATTATTTTTCAGCCACGGAATGGAAGAAGGTCAGCAGGGTTCATTTAAAATGGTATGTGAGAAATAAATAAACAAACAAATAAATAAATAAAATAGTATGCATTTCACAGTTCAACACAGTTTGACATTTTCTGTTGTTTTCAAACAGTCACAAATTAAATTATGCTAAATATATTTCTATTATTTGATTGCATATATACATGAATGTCCCATATAAATACTACAATGATAGGAGCTGTGAGGGCTTTATTGTAATGAGAAAATATCAGTATCTTAGGGCCTCATTTGCTTTGCCCGTGTCATTTATTCCTCAGACTATGTCACAGTAATAATTATCATAAGTGATTTTGCAGACATTGATCTTATCATCATTTATTGTGCAAGTAGGATATGTCAAGGAATGAATTCTTATTGCAGTAATCAGTGTCTACTATAATGGGCCAAGATTTCCAGACTGAAAGTACTTCTGTCATCTAAATAACCAATACTCAAAGATTCTTTGTAAAAGCTGGTGATTTACTGGTTTCTAGAGAATTTTTTAAAATGTGGAAAGACATGAGAGAATGGCCTCCTCTTTTGTGCTGCCAGAATTTCTACCTCAGTGCTGGACATACAGTAGAAATTTAGTAGCTGTTGACTGTTCCCACATGTTTAATAAATATTTTATTAGACAATAAATGTTGAAATCAAACCCAAATGCAGATTAATAAATTTGTACCACAGAAATAAAAGTGTATTCTACTAAGCTTTTGTAATCCTAAATCCAGATTTTATGCTGAATGTATTTTTTCAAATATATCATTCATTTTAGACTGGGCAAGTGGCTCATGCCTGTAATCCTATCACTTTGAGAGGCTAGGGCATGAGATCACTTGAGCACAGGATTTTGAGACCCCATCTCTACAAAAACTTAAGAAAAAAATTAGCCAGATGTGGTGGCGCATGCCTGTAGTCCTACCTACTTCAGGGGCTGAGATGGGAGGATAGCTTGAGCCCAGGAGTTTGAGGCTGTGAGCTATGTCTTTCCTCTGCACTCCAGCCAAGGCAATAAAACAAGAACTTATCTTAAATAAATAAATAAATAAATAAAATAAAATAAAAACAAAACAACAACAAAGTAAACTTCAAGAGGGCAGAAGGAAGTTATAAAAATGAAAGAAGAAATTGATGTTAAAAACAGTAAAACAGGACAACTCGGTGGTGGCCACTGCGCAGACCAGACTTCGCTTGTTCTCGCGTGCGCCTAGCTCTGCTTTCCCTCTGCAACCATGTCTGACAAACCCGATATGGCTGAGATCGAGAAATTTGATAAGTCGAAACCGAAGAAGACAGAGACGCAAGAGAAAAATTCACTGCCTTCCAAAGAAACAATTCAACAGGAGAAGCAAGCAGGCGAATCGTAATGAGGCGTGCACCACCAATATGCACTGTACATTCCACAAGCACTGCCTTCTTATTTTACTTCTTTTAGCTGTTTAACTTTGTAAGATGCAAAGAGGTTGGATCAAGTTTAAATGACTGTACTGCCCCTTTCACATCAAAGTACTACTGACAACGAAGGCCGCGCCTGCCTCTCCCATCTGTCCATCTGGCTGGCAGGGAAGGAAAGAACTTGCATGTTGGTGAAGGAAGAAGTGGGGTGGGACGACAGTGAAATCTAGAGTAAAACCAAGCTGGCCCAAGGTGTCCTGCAGGCTGTAATGCAGTTTAATCAGAGTGCCATTTTTTTTTTTCTCAAATGATTTTAATTATTGGAATGCACAATTTTTTTAATATGCAAATAAAAAGTTTAAAAACTTAAAAAAAAAGCAGTAAAGAAGAAGGACAGTAAACAAAGGAAAAATCTATAGTAATTCTCTTTTTATAGTAATTCTTTGCAAAAATTAAAATAAGTTGGCCTAGTGTAATCAAGAAAAAGGGTAAAATCATAAATATAGAAAAGTACAATGAAAAGAGAAATTAAAACAGAGAAGAAATAAAAATCACAAAAGAGTACTTTGCACATTTCTCCACATATCAGTTTGGAAACCTGGATAAAATAGAGGATTGTCTAATAAAGTAGGTGCTACCAAAATTGACCTCAGGAGAAAGAAAAACACTAAACGAACTAATTAGGTATGGGGGAAAACTGGAAAATGTTATCTAGAAATTATACCCTTGGCCAGGCGCAGTAGCTTAGGCCTGTAATCCCAGCACTTTGGGAGGCCAAGGTGGGTGGATCACCTTCAAAAATAAAGCAACTGAAGTCAGGAGTTCAAGACCAGCCTGACCAACACGGAGAAATCCCGTCTCTACTAAAAACACAAAATTAGCCAGGTGTGGTGGTGCATGCCTATAATCCCAGCTACTCGGGAGGCTTAGGCAGGAGAATCACTTAAACCCAGGAGGCAGAGGTTGTAGTGAGCCGAGATCACACCATTGCACTCCAATCTGGTCATCAAGAGCAAAAAAAAAAAAAAAAGAAAAAGAAAAAAAATAAAGAAACTACTCACTCAAAACTATACTGTCTCAAAAAAAAAAGAAAAAAAAAAACTATACCCACAATATCTCCTCAAAAAGTGCTAAGCCAATAATTTTGAATTTTTTCAGCTCAGAGAAAGAAGAAAAACTACCAAATATTTTCATGAAGCCAGCATAATATTAATACCAAAACTTAAAAAATAGTATAAAAAATCTGTAAGTCAATTGTGTTTATAAATATTAATGTAAAAATTTTAAAGGAATACTATTAAATAGCATTCATCAGTATACTGAAATAATTTTATGACCCCACTAAGTAAGATTTGTTCCAGCAACTCAAGGATGGTTCAACATTAAGAAGTGTGTTAAAAGTTTTCACTATTAGAAGAAAAATTATATGATAATCTCAATAGATGCTTTTGGTAAAATTTCACATCAATTTCTGATCTATTAGGAAGAGATTAAGCCTTTCTTGACATGATTTATATAATGGTCTCAAACCAAGTTAGTACAGTAGCTGGCTTGTTAGTGAAACACTTTGGAGCATTTCCGTTAATGTCAGGAACAAGATAAAGATACTCTCTAATTTCTTATTTAATGTAGTTCTCAATGTGTTAGCCAATTCAATTAGAAAAGAAAGAAATAAAAGATTCAAATAGTGGAAAAGTGAAGGAAAAATTTAATGTGCTCATGGGATCTAATTCGGAACTTGAATTTGCAAACTGTGTTTGGTATTAACTCCTGCTTCAGAAGAGGCCTGATAAATTATGTTCACATGAGGAATATGAGAAAACATATTCTTAATTTTGTATTTTTTCAAGGAACAAAGAATAGAGAGCTAATGGATATTTTATCTTTTATAATATTATAAATGTAAATTGGCATTAAAAATGTTTTTAAATAGCTTAATACTAAATGGGAAAAAAATAGCTGCATTTGTAACATCAAAGTAAGTATTAAAGTGTTCGGAATGTGAAATGAAATTTAATCTATGATTTGGTGAATTTAGTAAAAAAAAAAAAAATCTCCAAAATTGAGAATAATTGCTTTATTCAGATTATTTTCAACATTAGAGTATACATAAACTAATGTACTCATGATTTCATTTCATTTTGTCAATAGAAAAACAACATAATAATCATGTTTTCTTTGTTTTTCTCATCTGATTTTCTAAGGCCTTTCTCTATCCTGATGACCTATATTTATTTAGAAAGTGGTTAAACATAAAATAGAACTATTTAGTTGCAAATATATGAGGAAATAGATATACAAGGAGTAAATGTAGCTTTTGAAATAGCTTATTCATAAATCTTATTGGTATGAATGAGCTTTAGGAAATCATTTTTAAATAGTTAAATACTGTAAACTGTTGGAAGCCACAGACATACAGAATAAGTGTTCCATTAGAGATAGATTAAATGATACATAGTTAAAAATATACAGACAGGCCAGTTACGATGACTCACGCCTGTAATCTCAGCACTTTGGGATGCCAAAGTGGGCAGATCACTAGAGGTCAGGAGTTCGGGACCAGCCTGACTAACATAGTGAAACTCTGTCTCTACTAACAATACAAAAATTAGCCGGGCGTGGTGGTGCACTTCTGTAATCCCAGCTACTCAGGAGGCTGAGGCAGGAGAATTGCTTAAACCCAGGAGGTGGAGGCTGCAGTGAGCCGAGATCACGCCACTGCACGCCAGCCTGGGCAACAGAGCAAGACTCTGTCTCAAAAAAGAAAAATACATATATATATATTTCTTCTGTGTGTGTGTGTCTGTGTGTGTATATATATACACATACACAATACACACACATATACACACACACAATGTATATATATATATATACACATACACAATACACACACATACACACACACACACAGAAGAACAGCTGGGAAATATTTCAGATGCTAATGTTATTCTATGACAAAATATAGAAAATATATACACATATTCACGTGGTCATTTGCACTTAAATCTAATTCAGTTTTTCTTTTTTTGCAGGATGCCAACTAATTTTCCACAGAGCAATGCTATGTAATACAAAATGTAGTGACATTTTGTTTTGTTCTGAAAAAAATCCTTGCTAAATTTACTCTGTTGAAAATCCCTGTGTTGTCAATGTTCTCAGTTGTAACAATGTTGTAAATGTTTAATTTGTTGGAAATTAAAAAAATCTAAAAATATTTTTGCTTAGTGTTTTAATGAGAAATACTGTGTAATAAACCTGTAAATAATGATGTTCCTTAGATCCCTGCCAGGTTTGACAGTACTGACACGCCTTTTTTTTTTTTTTTTTTTTGAGACAGAGTCTTGCTCTGTTACCCAGGTTGGTGTGCAGTGGTGCAATCTTGGCTCACTGCAACCTCTGTCTCCTGGGTTCAAGCGATTCTCCTGCCTCGGTCTCCCGACTAGCTGGGATTACAAACATGCACCACCATGCCCAGCTAATTTTTTTTTCTTTTTGTATTTTTAGTAGAGACGGGGTTTTGCCATGTTGGCCAAGCTGGTCTTGAACTCTTGACCTCAGGTTATCCACCCGCCTTGGCCTCCCAAAGTGCTGGGATTACAGGCATGAGTCACTGTGCCCTGCCCACATGGATTTTTGATGTTTTCATTAAAGGCACTCATAGAGAGTTGAGAGTTGAGTTTTAATGAGCTGTTTTAGTTTATCGTATTTGGATTTTGTCAGTGACAAAACACCAGCTTTCATAAATACCAGAATGCCCAGTAGCTACCAATCTTAGAATGTGAGCACCAACTGAAACTATACTAGTTGGAGGATTGGGCCATAACCCATCCAATAGTCCAATAATCAAGTTCTGATTTATAAACTGTATAATGGATATCTGATTGCTACAAATATATCAGAGGACTAACTTTTTCCACCAATTCATAGTATTCAGTTTATCCTAAAATAAGTTACTTCACCTCACAACATCTGAAAGGCAAGCAGTCCTGTCTATTAGCAGAAAGAAAATAATCTTATTAATAGAGGATCATGAACACAAATTGGGAACTTTTAACATCAAATCAATGTTTAGTGGGCACAGAATTAACTTCAGATAGAGGTTGAATTTATCTCCTCTCAGGTTCCCTTAATCTTTTTTCTTCTGACCTCTGTCTTAGGTTCCCACCTCCTCCATCAAGAAGGTTGCTGGCTGATTAGAAAGCAGTGGCTCTATCGAGTAGGTAGAATTAGGTCTATACAGATATTCTTCAGAGCAGAGTATCTAACAAAACATTGTCTTCCTAATGTTGAGCAATTATTATAGCTTAAGTTACACCTTTTGCTAACAAAGTTCCTAAATTTCACTTCTTGTCAGCCTGAGTGAAGGACATAAGAAGAAGCCGAAGAGGAAAACATACATTATTTTTAGAAAAAAAAAATGCCTTGATAAGATGGGGACTTGAGAGCAAGGAGAGCATGCTGCCCTAAAGCCACAAATGCATGGGGCTGCATTAGCAAGTTCTGTGCACAGTACTTCAACTAACCTGGACTTTGGATTGTCAAAACAAGAAAAGAATGTTAATTTAATCAGTAGTTTCCAGGGCCTCTCAGAAATCCAAAGAGATATAGGTAACATTTTTAGGGCTCCCGGGATGAAGAAGAAGAAGAAAGAGGAAGAGGAAGAAGATGAGGAAAATACCAAGGCATTATTACAAAAATTGTGATATGTTTTTAATTATTTATATTTAACAAATTCATGTCTCATACGCAAACACAACAGAATATATGGGCTACTAGGAGTATAAGATTTGTATTAAGTACCAGCTGGGCACTACAGATGGACTGGTCCCATGCTGAACCCAAGTTTAAAGTTATGTCATTAAAAACATTTTTTTTCTTTCCAAGTCCTGTGAGTACATCTCTGGAACTGTGTAAAACAACTTGTGTAAAACACCAAGCGTTTTCCTCAAGTTCCTGGCAGCTCCCAGTAAACATCCTTTCCTTAATTTAAACACAAAGGAATCCCCACCTGTCTAGATATCCTACCTAAAGCCATAAAGCCAGAGCTTTTTTTTTTTTTCCCCCCTCAGTTTAGACAGATCTCACTCTGTCACTCAGGCTGGAGTGCAGTGGTGTGAGCTTGGCTCACTGCAACCTCTGCCTCCTGGATAGCTGGGATTACAGGCACCTGCCACATCCCATTAGTTTTTGTATTTTTAGTAGAGATGGAGTTTCACCATGTTGGCCAGGCTGGTCTTGAACTCCTGAGCTCAAGTGATCTGCCTGCCTCAGCCTCCCAAAGAGCTGGGTTTGCAGGCGTGTGCCACCATGCCTGGCCTAAAGCCAGAGCTTCTGTCACTGAAGGCAGTGGATTTTTAAGATGGAGTTGGGGGGCCTACAGTCCCATTTAAGCATCTAATGAAAGCTCTGGTTCTTAATTTCAGGAAAAAAAAAATGTACACCTACAACAAAATTATGGGTACATTTGGAGGCTGGGGAGCAAGATATTCCCTAAAATCTATCCAAATATATTGTATGGGCTAAGTGTGGTGGCTCATGCCTGTAATCCCAGCACTTTGGGAGACTGAAGTGGGAGGATCACTTGAGCCTAGGAGTTTGAAATCAGCCCAGGCAACACGTGAGACCCCTGTCTCTACAAAAAAAAATTTTTTTTAATTATCTGGGTATGATGGCATATGCATCTGTGATCTCAGCTACTTGGGACGCTTATGCAGGAGGATTGCTTGAGCCTTGGAGGTGGAGGCTGCAGTGAGCTGTGTTGGCACCACTTCACTCCAGCAGGTGCGACAGAGCAAGACCCTGTCTCAAAACAAAAAAATATATATAGTCTATGGATTCCAGGTTAAGAACGCCTCCTCTGAATGGTTCCCCGTTCCAGGAGTTTGTTATTTCTCCATGAAGACAGAACTCGGTTTGAAGGGTGCCAGAGGCTCTGAAACAATCTGTTGATTCAGTGGTGTTGATGGAGGGAAAAGTTGACAGGAATGTCCACAGCAGCACTACACAGCCAACGGGAAAGGCAGTGCTTGGGATAGATGCTCCAGGCTCTGGGGCGTCACTACCCACAACCATCCCCTGTGTTAGGCCCCTGTATTGCCTGGCAACCAAGCTGCCTGGTCCGCACAAGCGTAACAAGTCTTTGTTTGCCTCTGCCTCTTCCGGCGGGCGCTCAAAACCGCCCGGCCTGAAGCGGGCGCGCTTCCCGCCTGGTGGAGGCTGCGGGTCTCAATCCGTGGCGCCTCGCCAGCTACAGGACGACGCGGGCTCGTGAGGGGCAGAGCAGCACATCATGCAGGTGAGGGTAGGGACCCGCGGGGCGACCCCAGAACACCCAGTGGGTCTCCAGCTGGGCCCGAAGCCAAGAGACACAAATGGGGAGGACGGACACAGGAGTTAGGCTCTAACATTTGTTCTTGAAAAGTGCTAAATTTTGCGTGCTTCTCTGTCTAGTTTTGAGAAAAATCCTCTAGGAAAACGCCATTTTTTCAGCCTTTAAGACTTGTGTCTGTCGCTGGAGAAAACGTTAGAAGAGTGGTTGCGTATTGTATTTCACACCAGAATCATAGAAATCTTACTGCTGCATACTATTTTTGACTTAATAGACCAGCAACGTTAGCCCAAGTGTAATTCAATTTGATTGTCCTCCTCCACTACCTTAAAAAATGATAAGAACAGAAAACCTACTAGTTTTTGTAGAATAGAAAGCCTTGAAATAAACCCACACATCTTTTCAAAAAATTTTTAACAAGAGTGCTAAGACCATTAAATGGGCAACAGTTAATTTTTTTTTTCAATAAATTGTGCTGGGTAAACTGGATATCCACATGCAAGAGAATGAAGCTGGAACCTTGTCTTAGACTTTGTGAATCTGAAATATCTGAAACAGGTTTCAGTTGACTTAGAAAGTTTATTTTGCCAACGTTAAGGATGTACCCGTGACACAGTGTTAAGAGGTCCTGATGACGTGCGTCTAATGTGGTTGGGGTACAGCTTACATTTATATATGCTACAGGAGCGCACCACCATGCCCGGCCACTTTTTGTATTTTTAGTAGACACAGGATTTCAACACGTTGGCCAGGCTAGTCTCGGACTCCTGACCTCAAAAGATCTGCCTGCTTTGGCCTCTCAAAGTGCTGGGATTACAAGCTTGAGTTGGGACCCAACCTATAATCTTGGGATAATGGGACAAAGAGCTGGGACTACAGTGCCTGGCTAACAAAGCTTACTCTTAATACACCCTGCTTTTCCTGGTCTCCTCCCCATAACTTGCTTCCCACATATCCCCCCTTTTTTTTTCAGCTAAACATGTTATTTAAGTCTGAATTCTAAGCAACCTCTTTGAGATACACTCATTTTCCCTGGTATCTCCAATGTATCCATGAGGTATACATACTAATAAACAGGTTTTTTCTCTTGTTAATCTGTCTTTTATTATAGGAGTCTGTCCCAGCTAAGAAGTCAGAATGATAGAAAATTATTTGAGGTGGAACCAAAGGGTTTGGTTCATCAAAAGATGGGAGATGAGTAGGAGGGTGAACCGGCGGTAAACACATGTCTAGGAGAATTTAGGGGAGGATATCTTGGTGCTTAGTGGAACAGAGGAGAAAATGAAAAGGAGTAAACCCCGTCAAAAAACATTTCGGCCCAAGACAGCTCTCATATGGATTTGTAACCTGAGTCATATTGTTGGGTAGTCCAGCAACCTTAAACTGTGAATTCGTTATATATTATAGTGCCCTCAAATACCTGGAAGAAAAAAAATATAAATCCTCTATAGAGGAAGATGTGTTTAGTTTAGGCTTTAAGGAATTCCCATCAATAAGTTTTCGAGGACAGAAAGCAGAAATCAGTCAAAGCACACAAGGAAATAAGCCACCATGAGACCATGAACCAAGAAAAACAGATTTACAGAGATTTTTAGATAACAGAATGATCAGAAATAGGTTATAAAACAACCATACTGGCTGGGCACAGTGGCTCATGCCTGTAATCCCAGCACTCTGGGAGGCCGGGGGGGTGGATCACAAAGTCAGGAGATCGAGACCATCCTGGCTAACACAGTGACACCCTGTCTCTACTAAAAAAAAATACAAAAAATTAGCCTGGCATGGTGGGAGGCACCTGTAGTCCCAGCTACTCGGGAGGCTGAGGCAGGAGAATGTCATGAACCCAGGAGGTGGAGCTTACAGTGAGCCACCACTGCACTCCAGCCTGGGCGACAGAGTGAGACTCTGTCTCAAACAACAACAACAACAATAACAACAAAAACAACTGTACTTATAAATACTGAAAACTATAAAACAGACAAGAGTAGAATAGAAAGCCTTGAAATAAACCCACACATCTTTTCAAAAAATTTTTAACAAGAGTGCTAAGACCATTAAATGGGCAACAGTTAATTTTTTTCAATAAATTGTGGTGGGTAAACTGGATATCCACATGCAAAAGAATGAAGTTGGAACCTTATCTTAGACTTTGTGAATCTGAAATAGCTGAAACAGGTTTCAGTTGACTTAGAAAGTTTATTTTGCCAACGTTAAGGATGTACCCGTGACACAGTGTTAAGAGGTCCTGATGACATGCGTCCAATGTGGTTGGGGTACAGCTTGCATTTATATATGTTAGGGAGATGGGAGACATCATTCTCAATATGTGTAAGATGTACATTGGTTTGGTATAGTAAGGCAGGACACCTTGAAGAGGGGGTTTCAGGTCAGAAGTAGATAAGAGAGTCCTTGATCCTTTTGAGTCCTTGATTAGCTTTCCACTGAATACACAATTTAGTCTGGCTCAGCGAATCTGCATTTTTACGTAAACAATAGAGCAGAGGAAGCAGTCAGATATGCATTTGTCTCAGGTGAGTCTGAGAGGGATGATTTTCAGTTCCAGTCTGTCCTTTGTCCACAAGGAATTTCCTTTTGGGCAAATTGTGAGGGAGGTGTGTAGCTTTTTGTCTTTGTAGCTATTTTATTTAGGAATAAAATGAGAGGCAGATTTGCCTGACATAGTTCCCAACTTGACTTTTCCCTTGGCTTAGTGATTTGTGGGTCCTAAGATTTATTTTTCTTTCATAACTGTATACAAAAATTAAATCAAACTACATCAAAGTCCTATAGCTAAAGGTAGAAATCTCTTAAAAGGAAACATAAGATAGACTCATGACATTGAGTTTGACAGTAATTTCTTGGTTATGACACCAAAAGCACAGGTAACAAAAGAAATAAATAAATTGTACTTTACCAAATTTAAAGCTTTTTTTTTTGCCTCAGAGGACATTATCAAGAGAGTGAAAAGATAAGTAGTGAGGTGCTGTGGCTCAAACCTGTAATCCCAGCCCTTTGGGAGGCTGAGGCAGGTGGATCATTGAGGTCAGGAGTTTGAGACCAACCTGGCCAACATGGTGAAACCTAATCTCTACTAAAAATACAAAAGTTAGCTGGCTGTAGTGGTGGGCATCTGTAATCCTAGCTAGTCAGGAGGCTGAGGTAGGAGAATCATTTAAACCCAGGAAACGGAATTCGCAGTGAGCTGAGATTGCTCCACTGTACTCCATCCTGGGCAATAGACCGAGACTTCATCTCAAAAAAGAAAGAAAACAAATAAACAAAAGACAACCCACAGAATAGAAAATATTGGCTGATCATATATTTGATGAGAGGATAATATCCAGAAAATATAAAGACTTCCTAAAATTCAACAACAAAAAGACAACCCAATATAAAAATGGGCAAAAGATTTTGCTATAGTTTGTGTTGGCTCCAAAATTCAGGTGTTTCCAATGTGATAGTATGAGGAAGTGGGGCCTTTAAGAGGTGATTAGGCCATTCGTCTCCTTCCTTGTAAATGGGATTAGATACCCTTATAAAAGGGCTCGCTAGAGAGAGTTTGTCCCTTTTTTTTTTTTTTTAACTATCCTGTCTTTTGCCATGTGAGGACACAGTGTTTCTTTCCTATGGAAGACACAGTGTTCAAAGTACCATCTTGAAAGACGAGATCAGACCCTCACTGGACAATGAACTTGACAGTGCCATAATCTTAGATTTTCCAGCCTCCAGAACAGTGAAAAATAAATTTCTATTCTTTATAATTTACCATCTAAGATATTTTGTAATAGAGTACAAAATGGACTCAGCCAAACTTGAATAGACATTTCTTAAAAGAAGATCTATAAATAGCCAATAAGCACATGAAAAGATGCTTAACATCACTAATCATGAGGGGGATGCAGCTCAAAACCACAATCTACTTCACACCCACTAGAATGTTTGATAGAAAAGATTGACAATAACAAAACTGTTGATAAGGATGTAGACAAATTAGAACCCTTTTGCATTGCTGGTAGGAATGTAAAACTGTGCAACTGCTGTGGAAAACTGGTAATTTCCTTCCAAATTAAACAGATAACATATGATCCAGTAATTCTCCTTCCAGGTATATACCCAAAAGAATTGAAAGTAAGGACATAAGGACTTAAACAGATATTTGTATACCCATTTTTACAACAGCTTTATTCCTAACAATGAAAAGTGAAAACTACCCAAATGTTCATTGATGGATGAATAAACAAAATGTGGTATATATGTACAATGGAATATTGTTCAACCTTAAAAAAGAATGGAATTCTGCTACGTGCTACAACGTAGTTGAACCTTGAAAACACGCTAAGCGAAATAAGCTAGTCACAAAAGGACAATTATTGTATGGTTCCACTTGCATGAAGTACATAGAATAGTCAAATACATGGTAGAAAGTAGAACATAAAACAATGGTTTCCTGGAGTTTGGAAGAGAAGAGAATGAGGGGCTATCATTTTATGAGTACAGATTTTCTATTATAGAAATGAATAACAGGGGAAATCTTAGAAAATTAACAAACATGTGAAAATTAAACAACATGCTACTGAACAACCAATGGGTCAAAGAAGAGATTAGAAGAGAAATTTTAAAATATATTGAGAAAAACAAAAATGGAACTACAACAAAACCTATGGAAGGCAGCAAAAGCAAATTTAAGAGGGAAATGCATAGCAATAAATGCCAACAACAAAAAAGAACAAACTAAGCTTACAGTTATCAGAAGGATAGAAATAACAAACAGCAGAAATAAATGAAATAAAGACTAGAAAAACAATAGAAAAAATCAACAAAATCTTTGTTTTTTTGAAAATATAAAATCAATGAGACCTTACCAATATTAAGAATAAAGAAGACTCAAATAAAATCAGAAACAAAAGAGGAGACCTTACAGCTGGTACCACAGAAATACAAAGCATTGTAAGACATTAATATGAACAGTTACATGCCAATGGATTGGATAACCTAGAAGAAATGGATAAATCCCTAGACACGTAGAGCCTACCAACAGTGGATCAAGAAGAAATACGGAATCTAAACAGACCAATAACAAATAAGGAGATTGAATAAAAAATAAAGTCTCCCATCAAAGAAAAGTCCAGGACCTGATGGCTTCACCAGTAAATTCGACCAAACATTTCAAGGAGAACTAATACCAATCCTTCTTAAACTCTTCCAAAAATAGAAAAGGAATACTTCTAAATGTGTTTTGTTGTTGTTGTTGTTGTTGTTGTCTTTTTTTGTGACAGTGTCTCACTTTGTCTCCCAGGCTGGAGTGCAATGGTGTGATCTTGGCTCACTGCAACCTCCTCCTCCTGGGTTCAAGTGATTCTCTTGCCTCAGTCTCCCGAGTAGCTGGGATTACAGGTGCCTGCCACTGTGCCCAGCTAATTTTTGTATTTTTAGTAGAAACAGGGTTTCACCATGTTGGCCAGGCTGGTCTCGAACTCCTGACTTCAGGTGATCCGCCCGCCTCGGCCTCCTAAAGTCCTGGGATTACAGGCATGAGCCACTGCACCCAGCCCTAAATCTTTTTAATGAGATCAACATTACCTTGACATCAAAGCCAGACCTGGACATTGCAAGAAAAGAAAATTACAAGCCATTATCTCTGAAGAACCCAGATGTAAAAATCCCCAACAAAATCCTAGCAAACTGAAGTCAGCAGCACATTAAAAGAATAATGTACCACAATTAAGTGGAATTTATCCTGTCGATGCAAGGATGTTTCAGCATATGCAAATCTACATATGTGACACACCACATTAAAAGAATTATGGACAAAAATCATATGATAATCTTGTTAGATGCAGAAAAAGCATTCAACCAAATTTAATATCCTTTCATGATAAAAACTTGCAACAAATTAGGTATAGAAGGAATATACCTCAACACAATAAAGGCATATATGACAAACCTACCGATGATATTATATTCAATGGCAAGGTTGAAAGCTTTATTTCTTAGACAAGGATGCCTATTCTCACTACTTCTATTCAATATAGTACCAGAGGTCTTTGCCAGAGCAATTAAGCAAGAGAAATAAATAAAAGGCATCCAAACAGGAAAGGAAATAGTGAAATTGTTGCTGTTTGCTTATGATGTAATCTTGTATATATAAAACCCTAAAGTCCCCACAAAAAACTGTTAGGACTAATAAATGGATACAGTAAAGTTGCAAGATACCAAATCAATATAAAAACTAGTAGCATTTCTGGCCAGGCGTGGTGGCTCATACCTATAATCCCAGCACTTTGGGAGGCTGAGGTGGGTGAATCACTTGAAGCCAGGAGTTTGAGACCAGCTTGGCCAACATGGTGAAACCTCATCTCTACTAAAAATACAAAATTAGCCAGGCGAGGTGGTAGGCACCTGTAGTTCCAGCTACTCGGGAGGCTGAGACAGGAGAATTGCTTGAACCCAGGAGGCAGAGGTTGCAGTGAGCTGAGTTTGCAGCACTCCACTCCAGCCTGGGTGACAGAGCGAGACTGCATCTCAAAAAACAAAACACAAAATGAAACAAAACAACAACAACAAAAAACTAGTAGCATTTCTGTATACTAACAATAAACTATCAGAGAAATAAATCGAGGAAATAATCCCATTTATAATATTTACAAAAAAGTAAATACTTAGGATTTAAATACTCCTTAAAGAAGGATGTGAAAAATCTGTAGACTGAAAATGATAAAATACTGATGAAAGAGATTGAAGAAGATACAAATAAATAGGAAGATATTCCATGTTCATGGATTGGAAAAATTATTGTTAAAGTCTTCATATTACCCAAAGCAATCTGCAGATTCCATATAATCCTTACCAAGATTCCAATATGCCCTTTTATACAGAAGTAGAAAAAGCAGTTCTAAAATCCATATGGCACTACAAGAAACTCTGAATAGCTAAGACAATCTTGAGCATAAAGAAGAAAACTAGAGGCATCACATTACCTGACTTCAAACTATATTGCAAAGCCATTGTAATCAAAACAGCATGGTACTGGCATAAAATAGACATTGACCAATGGAGAACTCAAAAATGAACTCATACATTTACAGTCAATTGATTTTTGGCAAAGGGGACAAGAACACATAATGGGGGAAGGGACAGTCTCTTCAATAATGGGTTTTGGGAAACAGGATATTCACATACAGAAGAATGAAATTGGACCCTTATCCCACTCCATCTATAAAAATCAACTAAAAATTGATTAAAGACCTAAATATAAGACCTGCAATTGTGAAAATATTATACAAGAAGAAAACACAGAGGAAAAACTACACACTACCGGTCTAAGCAGTGAATTTTTGGATTTAATCCCCCAAGCTCAGGCAACAAAGCAAAAATAGGCAAGATTACATTGAACTAAAAAACTTCTGCACAGCACAGGAAACAGTGAAGTGAAGAGACAATCTATATATTGGGAAAAAATATTTGCAAGCAATACACTTGACATGGCATTACTACTTAATATATATATGGAACTCAAATAACAGTAGTAAGAAAACAACCCAATTTTAAAATTAGCAAAGATAATCCCAGCAGTTTGGAAGACTGAGGAGGGAGGATCACTTGAGGCCAGGAGTTCAAGACCAGCTGAAGCAACATGGGGAAACCCTGTAAAAATACAAAAATTAGCTGGGCTTGGTGGAGCAAGCCTGTAGTCTCAGCTACTCAGGAAACTGAGGCATGAGAATTACTTGAACCCAGGAGGTGGAGGTTGCAAGTGAGCCAAGATCATGCCACTGCATTCCAGCTTGGGTGACAGAGCAAGACTCTGTCTCAAAAAAAAAAAAAAAAAAAGGAAGTTCATCTCATGATCTCGAATGCTTACATAGAAAAGGAAACCAAACTGTATTTGTGTATGATGTGAATTGGTTTTGCCCAATGCAGTCTTCAGCAAATTTTCCATGACTTAGGAGATACTTCCTTAATATTCTATATATGTATTCTAAATTGATACTTTATTAAAGTTTTCAGTGGAGCACATAATCCCATTAGTGCTGGAAAGTAGGAGAAAGTAGGTCACTTTGCTTTATTCTTCAAAACCAATTAACTGTAGAGCTCATGAACAATTGAACACTTGAAGTGCTACATGTCAATGAATTTTCCAAATACATATTAAAGTGTACAACCATGTTAGTTTTCTTTTCTTTCCTTTTTGTATAGGATCCCAATGAAGATACAGAATGGAATGACATTTTAAGAGATTTTGGCATTCTTCCTCCTAAAGAAGAGTCAAAAGATGAAATTGAAGAAATGGTTTTATGTTTACAGAAAGAAGCAATGGGTATGGTTGTAGATTTGGTGGGCTGGATGATGGGAATAATACAGTTAAGTTAGTAGCAAGGTACTTCATGAACATAGTGGGAGAGAGGACATTAGAAATTATTTAATATAGGCTGGGCATGGTGGCTCACGCCTGTAATGCCAGCACTTTGGGACGCGGAGGCAGGCGGATCATGAGGTCAGAAGATCAAGACCATCCTGGCTAACACCGTGAAACCCCGTCTCTACTAAAAATACAAAAACAAAATAAGCCGGGTATGGTGGCGGACGCCTGTAGTCCTAGCTACTCGGGAGGTTGAGGCAGGAGAATGACGTGAACCCAGGAGCCAGAGCTTGCAGTGAGCCAAGATTGCGCCACTGCACTCCAGCCTGGGCGACAGAGCAAGACTCTGTCTCAAAAAAACAAAACAAAACAAAATTTAATTTAAACCCCAAGTACTTTCAGTATTTATATTCTTTCCGTATTTGTATACACCTAAAACGACTAATTTCACATTTTGAAAATCGCATGCTAGATATAACAGAGCTGAAATAGCCTGTTGCATAACCTAGGGAACTTTCTTCTCCCACCATGTCCCTCTACCTTATTACCATCTATTTTTATCATTCTTATAGTGTGTATAGTATGTCTTCTTTATCAAGATTTCCAGGTACTTGAGGGAAATCTGAATTTATGAAATCTAATTGATTTTCATACCTAGTTTTTTTTGTTTTTGTTTTTGAGGGGGGACGGAGTCTCACGCTGTCGCCCAGGCTGGATGGAGTGCAGTGGCCGGATCTCGGCTCACTGCAAGCTCCGCCTCCCGGGTTTAGGCCATTCTCCTGCCTCAGCCTCCCGAGTAGCTGGGACTACAGGCGCCCACCACCTCACCTGGCTAGTTTTTTTTGTATTTTTAGTAGAGACGGGGTTTCACCGTGTTAGCCAGGATGGTCTCGATCTCCTGACCTCGTGATCCGCCCGTCTCGGCCTCCCAAAGTGCTGGGATTACAGGCTTGAGCCAATGTGCCCAGCCCATACCTAGTTTTAAATGTAGCCTGTCAGTTCTATGAACTTTGACGGAGTAATACTTTAATGTTATACTTTCTATAATATGTATAGCTTTTTTTGGTGGCTGGCTGCTTTATGTTTGTTTGAAGATACTCTTTTTTTGTTTGTTTGTTTTTTTGAGACCAAGTCTCACTTTGTTGCCCAGGGTGGAATGCAATGGTGCCATCTCAGCTCACTACAACCTCAGCCATTTGGGTTCAAGTGATTCTCCTGCCTCAGCCTCCCGAGTAGCTAGGATTACAGGTGTTGCCACCAAACCTGACTAATTTTTGTATTTTTAGTAGAGATAGGGTTTCACCATGTTGGCCAGGTTTGTCTCAAACTCCTGACCGCAAGTGATCCGCCCACCTCGACCTGCCAAAGTACTGGGATTCCATCACACCCGGCTGTTTAAAGATACTGTTGATCTCCTTTGTCTAAGACAGTTTTTTTCTAGACATTGACTGTATAGTAAAAAAATTTTTAAACAATTTGATAATCTATAATTTATATTGTTTTAGTGAAACCATTTGAAAAGATGACTCTTGCACAGCTGAATGAAGCTGAAGATGAATTTGATGAAGAAGATATGCAAGCTATTGAAACATACAGGTACAGTGATTCATTTGGGTTAATTATAAATTTTTGAATGAACTATTATAAGAATAAAGCTAAAAAGATTTGTCTTGTCAGGTTTTACAAAGAACAAAACTAATTTTTAAGTAACATTTTGAAACTCCCTTTATGTAAGGTGGAATTTTATTACATCATTACTTCATTTTTTCTTAATATTTTGCCTTTGATTGAATAGAAAATTATCCAATAATGTACAATATAACTTCATCAAGCTATGTATGATTAAAGTGGAATATAGCGATAAGAGGCCAATAAAAAGATGGCCATGATTTTCCTTCTAGCATGATGTCTGTCAAAGGTGACTATCATTTCGTGAGTAATTAATTACTACTCTTAAACAAATTATTTTAGAAATTAGAACAGGGTCATACATTTCCCAACTTACTTCACAACTAAAATAAGCTGGGAAATGTATGAACCTGTTCTAATTTCTAAAATAATTTTTACAAGACCAGTATTATCCTGATACTAAAACCAGAGAAAGACATCACTAAAACAGAGTACTACAAATATCCCTCATGACTGTAAACACAAAATCTTTAAGGAAATATTAGCAAATTAAGTCCAGCAATTTAAGGAAATAATAAATCTTGATCAAGTGGTATTGGTTGCAGGAATGCAAGGTCATTTTAACAATAAAAAAAAAGTGAATTGGGACTGGACACAGTGGCTCATGCCTGTAATCTCTGACTTTGGGAGGCTATGGTGGGAAGATTGCTTGAGGCTAAGAGTTACAGACCAGCCTGGGCAACATAGTAAGACCCTGTCTCTACAAAACAAAAATAAAAACCAAAACCCACCAGTGAATGGAGTTAGAACAGCAATACTCCGGGAGCAATGAGCAGATATAGCAATCAGATCTTTCTCAGGCAGGGTGCAGTGGCTCACGCCTGTAATCCAGGCACTTTGGGAGGCCGAGGTGGGTGGATCACCTGAGGTCAGGAGTTTCAAACCAGTCTGGCCAACATGATGAAACCTGTGTCTACTAAAAATACAAAATTAGCCAGGCATTGTGACACATGCCTGTAATCCCAGCTACTTGAGAAGCTGAGGCAGGAGAATCACTTGAACCTGGGAGGTGGAGGTAGCAGTGAGCCGAGATCGTGCCATTGCACTCCATCCAGTCTGGGCAACAAGAGCGAAACTCCATCTCAAACAAACAAACAAACAAAAACAAATAAGTACTATTCTCTAATAACAGGAATCAGTGCTCCTTAGTGAACTGCTTGATCCTTCGGTGTGTGTTAGGAAAGTATAATACGAATATGAAGCATCTTATGTTGCCAGTAGGTAAGGAAGTACTTAAAAAAAAAAAAAAAGTCCCAGGAGTCAAATGGAAAGATCTCCCAAGGGCCAAAGTTAGAACAACTTGAACAACAAAATCAATAATTTAATTATATGATTGGATTATAAAGCAAATAATGAAATAAATATATGAAAGTTCATAGTGATATAAGTAACTTAATATATGAACAAATTTGGAAGAAGTAATCTCTCTCCCTTACCGAAGAATTTTATTTAATAAATGTAAATGAAATGAGAGAAATAGAAAAATCACTATTAGAACAGTGGTAATTTCCTATGGGTAAGATCCAGTGGTGGATGCTAAAATGACTGGTTGAAAGTTTAAACATCAACAGGATATTGCATAATTTCAAAGAATTCTTCCCCAAATATTTAGTAATTATAAAGGAGGAAATACTAAGTTTATAGGCAGATACTGTCTTAGGCAAATGATCAAGTCTAATATCACCAGTAAAATATGCTGGGAGGTGATCAAGTAACCCCTGGTATGTTGTACTGAGAAGGACATATCACCTCTGTGGTATCCTTCTCCGTAATGCATAACTTTAATTATAAGAAAACTTCAAATAAACCCTAATTGAAGAACTCTTTAAAAATAAACAAAACTCACTAATGAGACATCAGTGAAAATAGCAGAATAGGAAGCTCCAAAAATCCATCTCTCTACCTAATCGAAGATTGTACTAGCGGAACTGTCTGAAGTGATTGTTTTAGTGCTTTGGAGAATATTGAATGCTTGTAGTTTCCAAGTGAAAACTTGGCTGGTAAATGGCAGTATCAGTTGATGTCAGCACTCAGTTCAGTAGCAGCTGTTCATACTCAATCCCTAGCTCCATGACAGGCAGTTGACAACCTATATTTCTGACACAGCTTGCTGGAGCCAAGGTGGACAATAGGGTCTTTTCCTCCAAATATTGGGGTTCTGTGTTCTTATTACAGATTGCTGCTTCTGAACATGGATGTACAGGGACAGAGACTGGTTGCCATTGTGTGAACCCCCACTGGTTCAGGCAGCTATCAGAGGATTTAAAAGAGCTATAACCTTTTTTAAAGATTCAAAACCAACTGTACTTTTGGGAAAATATAGAAAGCCAGTGCATTTACTCTGGGGAAGATGCAGGCTCAGAAAATACGTGAGAAGACCTTAAAGCTTATACCTCAGAATGATTCCCAGTACAAAGACAGCCTACAACAATTAAAACAAAACCCTGGCAAAAGAGGAGAACTTATTTCCAAAGTTACCACATTATAGGATTCAAATGTCTAGTTTTCAACAAAAATCACAAGGCGTACACAAACAAGAAAGTATGGTCCATTCAAAGGAACAAAATATACTGATAGAAAATGTACTTGAGGAAGCCCAGAAGTCAGACTTACTAGACAAATATTTTAAGACAACTATCTCACAGATGCTTAAAGAGCTAAAAAGATATGAATGTATGATCAAAAAGAGAATAACAATAAAGAAATAGAAGTTATAAACAGGAATAAAAGATATTCTGGAACTGTGATAATAAGAAATATATATTTGATCTTCATCCCCAGTTCCTGACACAGACATACTTGGAATTTGCTGGGTGATAAAAGTACCTTTGGTATGCTCATGAGATGATTCTTGGGGGAGGGGATCCTAGTAGCTTTAGGATGAGGGCTGGTTGTCAGAGGAACCAACCATGTGATAAGAAGGTTAGAACTTTTAATACTATTCCCTGCTCTCTGGCGAGGGGAGAGGGGCTAGAGGTTGAGTTAATCACCAGTGGCCAATGATTTATTCAATCATGCCTGTCTAATGTAACCTCCCTAAAAACCACTAAATGATGGTGCTGTGGTCTGAATGTTTGTGTCCCCCCCACCCGATATTCATATGTTGAAACCTAATCCCCCCCACAAGGTGATGGCATTAAGAGGTGGAGCCTTAGGGAGGTAATTAGGTCATGAGGGCTCCCCCTTCATGAATGGCATTGGTGCTCTTATAAAAGAAGCCCGAGAAGGCCAGGCACAGTGGCCCATGCCTGTAATCCCAGCCCTTTGGGAGGCCAAGGCAGGCGGATCACCTGAGTCAGGAGTTCAAGACCAGCCTGGCCAACATGGTGAAACTCTGTCTCTACTAAAATACAAAAATTAACTGGGTGTAGTGTCCTGCACCTGTAATCCCACCTATTCAGAAGGCTGAGGCAGGAGAATTGCTTGAATCTGGGAGGCGGAGGTTGCAGTGAGCCAAGATTGTGCCGCTGCACTCCAGCCTGGGCAACAGAACAAGACTCTGTCTCAAAAAAAAAAGGACTGAGAAATCTGGAACATGCTTTTTTAAAGATTCATTTTGCCAATCTTTGCCTTTAGTTGGAGATTAATCACATTAATTTAAAATTCACATACATTTAAAGTAAGTACTGTTAAGAAAGGAGTTGCTTTTGCTACTTAGGTGTTTTCTGCATTTCTTATATAATTTTTGTTTTTTAAGTCTTCCATTACTGCTTTCTTTTCACAGTTAGCTGATTTTTGTAGTGTACGATTTTTATTTCCTCCTTCTTTCATTTTCTGTCTATCTTTCAGTTTTTTCATGGTGATTATCCTAAGGATAAAAATTAACATCTTACAATGGCCTACTTTAAATAATACCAACTTCACTTCAATAGCATGTAAACACATCTCCATCCTTTTCCTTAGTTGTTAGTGTCACAGACTACATTGTTATATATTGTGCATCCATTAACATAGATTTATTATTAATTGCTTTATGTATTTCCCTCTTATATCATACAGGAGAAAAAGAGAAGTTAGAAACCAACTCTAGGCCAGGCATGATGGCTCATGCCTATAATCCCAGTACTTTGGGAGGCTGAGGTGGGCAGATCACCTGAGGTCAAGAGTTCGAGACCAGCCTGGCCAACATGGTGAAACCCCATGTCTAATAAAAATACAAAAAAATTAGCCAGGCAAGGTGGCACACGCCTATAATCCCAGCTACTCAGGAGGCTAGGTGTGAGAATTGCTTGAACTTGGGAGGCAGAGGTTGCAGTGAGCCAAGATCGCGCCACGGCACTCCGGCCTGGGTAACAAAAAGGGAAAAAAAAGAAACCAACTCCTGTCTCAAAAAGAAAAAAAAAAAAACAACTCCAATGATGGCTTTTACATTTTCTTATGTAAAAGCCAAATGGTAATACTGGCTATTATATTTCCCTATGTAGTTAACTTTACCATGTTCCTCATTTCTTCATATGTCTTTGGACACTATCTGGTACCCTTTCATTTCAGCCCAAAGGACTCCTTTCACATATATTTTAGGCAGGTCTAGGTCCCTTGATGTCTTTTTATTTTTATTTTTTTAAATCTAGGAATGCGTTAATTTACCCTCATTCTTAAAGCATAGTTTTGCCAAATATCAAATTCTTGCTTGACAGTTGTTTTCTCTCAGCATTTAAAAAATATCAACTCATTGCCTCTTTGGCTTCCAAAATTTGTACTGAGAAACTGGCTGATAGTCTTATTGAGGATCCCTTGTATGTGATGACTCGCTTCTCTCTGCTTTCAAGTTTCTCATTGTCTCTTCTTGCCTTTCAGTAGTTTATGATGTATCCCCATGTGGGTATCTTTGAGTTTATCATACTGTTATCATACTTGCAGTATGTTGAACATCTTGGATTTATAGATTCATGTATTTCATCAAATTTGGGAAGTTTTCAGCCATTATTTCTTAAAATATGCTTTATGCTTTTTCTCTCTGTCTTTTCTGTTGAGATTCACACAACATGTTTGTTGGTCTGCTTGATAACCATAGACCCTTTAGGCCCTGTTTATTTTTTTTCATTCTTTTTTTTCTGTTCCTCAGATTGGATCATTGCAGTTGTCCTATTTTCAAGGTTGCTGATTCTTCTGCTTCTTCAAATCTGCTTTCAGAACTCTCCAATGTATTTTTTTATTTTAGTTACTGTACTTTTTAGTTCCTCTGGTGTGTTTTACTTATACCTCTTCTGACATGAAATGTTGGGTCAGGGTCCCCCACAACCAAAATCTCCAACTTCCTGGACACCAACTGGGTGTTCTACAATTCATTTCAATTCTGACACTAACTATTGGAGTTAGGGAAGACCCCACATTGGGAGACTACTTCAAACACTAAGGTGGTTATAATAAATAAGTTGGTAGGGATTGGAACCCTGTGAATTGCCACTGGGAATGTAAATGGTACAGCCAGTTTGGAAAACAGTCTGGTGGATCCTCAAAAGGTTAAATGTAAAGTTAGCATATGATCCAGCAATTCCACTTCTAAGTATATACCCAAGAAAATTCAAAACATGTATAGGAATGGCCATAGCAACATTATTCACAATAACGCCAAAATGGAAACAATCTAAATGTCATCAGTTGATGAATAGATAACCAAAAGTGATATATCTATACAGTGGAATACTATTCAGCCATAATTGAAATGAAGTACCAATATGTTCTACAACACAGATGAAAACATGTTAGGGAAAAGAACCAGTACAAAAAGTCATAGAGACAGGATGCAATTATTGTTTACCAGGGCCTGGGATGGGGGATAGGGAGTAACTACAAATAGATATGGGTTTATTGTGGAGTGATGAAAATGTTTTTGAATTAGGTAGTGGTGATGGTTGCACAACTCTTTGATGCTTGTCCTATCGTTCTCCTGAGTAGCCCTCCTCCAGGTGATGACTATGAACCTGGGCTGTTTCATTAGGGGCTACATAATCTCAGAAACCTTTATTTGCAGTTGTGTGGATCAGAAAATGTGAAAGGTCACATGGAACATTTTAGGGGTGAGTCATCAAAATTTATATATCACTTTCACTCATGTGCCATGGGCTGTAATCTAGTCTCATGACCCTAATCCAAGTGCAAGGCAAGCTGGCAAATGTAGTCTTCCAGGTAAATGTAGCTTCCCCAGAAGAGAAAGCTATAATGATGATCACCCTACCTTTCTCTACCACAGAGACTGAAGAGGGATACCATAAATAGAAATTCTTTTATTTGCATATTCCACATCAAAATCACAAATTTAGTTGCCACCAAATTATGGCATTATTTTCATTTCTGTACTTGAACCAGTAATGTTTAAAAATATTACTTGTTCTTAAGAAAGTCTGTACTTGTTAGTGCTGATTTAAAGCAAATTCCTCATTTAAAGTAAAAACAATACAGCAAGAAAATATTTTTTAAAAACTAGTGATAAATGGGAGGCTGGGGCAGGAGAATTGCTTGAATGCAGTGAGAGGTGACAATGGGCTAGCAGCCCTCATTCTCAGCGCCTCCTCGGCCTCTGCGTCCACTCTGGCTGCGCTTGAGGACTCCTTCAGCCCGCCACTGCACTGTGGGAGCCCCTCTCTGGGCTGGCTGAGGCCGGAGCTGGCTCCCTCTGCTGGCAGGGAGGTGTGGAGGGAGAGGCGCGGGCAGGAACCGGGGCTGCACTGGGGTGCTCACAGGCCAGCACGAGTTCCAGCGGGTGTGGGCTTGGGGCCCCCACTGGGAGCGCACTGGGAGCGGCCGGCAGTGAGGGGCTTAGCACTCGGGCCAGCAGCTGCTGAGGTTGCGCAGGGTACCCCAGCACTGCAGGCGCTGCGCTCGAATAATCTTGCTAGGCCTCAGCCACCTACCCGTGGGGTAGGGCTCAGGACCTGCAGCCTGCCATGTCCCAGCCCCCTCTCTGCTGTGGGCTCCTGCAGGGCAGGAGCCTCCCCAATTGGCGCCACCCCCTGCTCCATGCCACCTGGTCCCATCCGCAGCCCAAGGGCTGAGGAGTGCAGGCCTGGCTGCGGACTGGTGGGCAGCTCTGCCTGCAGCCCCTATATGGGATCCACCAGATGAAGCCTGCTGGCCTCCTGAGGCTAGTGGGGACTTGGAGAACTTTCATGTCTAGCTAAGGGATTGTAAATACACCAATCAGCACCCTGTGTCTATCTCAAGGTTTGTAAATACACCAATCAGTACTCTGTATCTAGCTAACCTAGTGGGGACTTGGAGAACTTTCCTGTCTAGCACTCTGTGTCGAGCTAAAGGATTGTAAATACACCAATCAGTACTCTGTGTTTAGCTCAAGGTTTGTAAATACACCAATCAGTACTCTATATCTAGCTAACCTAGTGGGGACTTGGAGAACTTCTCTAATACTCTGTGTCTAACTAAAGGATTGTAAATGTACCAATCAGTACTCTGTCAAAACAGACCAATCAGCTCTCTGTAAAATGGGCCAATTAGCTCTCTGTAAAATGGACCAATCAGCAGGATGTGGGTGGGGCCAGATAAGGGAATAAAAGCTGGCTGCCAGAAGCAGCCAGTGGCAACTCACTCTGCCCTCTTTCAAAGGTTGGGAGATTTATTCTTTTGCTGTTTACAATAAATCTTGCTGCTGGTCGCTGTTTGGGTCCATGCTGCGTTTAAGAGCTGTAATACCGTGAAGCTCTACAGCTTCAGTTATGAACACTCACAATGAAGGTCTGCAGCTTCACTCCCGAAGCCAGGGAGACCACGAACCCACCAGGAAGAATGAACAACTCCAAATGCACCCCCTGTTGTAAGAGCTGTAACACTCACGGCAAAGGTCTGCAGCTTCACTTCTGAAGTCAGCAAGACCAGGAACCCACCAGAAGGAAGAAACTACAGACTTATCCGAACATCAGAAGGAACAAACGCTGGACACACCTTTTAAGAACTGTAACACTCACCGCAAGGGTCTGCGGCTACATTTTTGAAGTCAGCCAGACCAAGAACCCACCAATTCCAGACACACCAGGAAGCAGAGTTTGCAATGAGCCAAGATCATGCCACTGCACTCCAGCCTAGTGACAGAGCGAGACTGTCTCAAAAAAAAAAAAATAACTAAAGTAACAGAACTTTTTTTCTTGATAAAAATTTTAACAATTTGTATGAGAAAAAGACGAATTATTCACTTTTTTTTTTTTTTTTGTCGGTAGGAGGAGGGCAGTCGTGCTCTGTTGCGCCAGCTGGAGTGCAGTGGCCCAATCTCAGCTAACTGCGGCCTCTGTCTTCTGGCTTCAAGTGATTATCCTACCTCAGCCTCCGGAGTAGCTGGGACTACAGGCACATCTACCATGCCCAACTAATTTTTGTATTTTTTGGTAGAGACTGTTTCACCACGTTGGCCAGGCTAATCTTGAACTCCTGACCTTAAGTGATGTGCCCGCCTTGGCCTCCCAAAGTGCTGGGATTACAAGCTTGAGCCACCACACGCCACTTCATCTGTTATTAAACATCATACTGTAGGTCCTAGCCAGTACCTTAGGACAAGATTTTTTTTTTTAAAAAATGTAATATTCTAACAAGAAGAGACAAATGTTATTGTGTAGATAATTAACTATAAAATAACAAGGGAGTCAGTTCAGAAGCTCTTCTAGCTAAAAGGATGAAAAAAATTTATGCATAGCAATAAACAAATCAGTATATTGTTTTTGCCATATAATACTAAATTGGCCTTTTTCACATATGTTCCCCTTTCTCTTGGTGTATTCCAGTAACATGGAAGCTAAAACCCTAAAATGATACTTCTCAGACTTTATTGCAGTAAAGGTAAAGGATGTGATTTAGATACTTCACCGGGGATGTGAATTCAGAACTAAATTAATTGGGGAAAGAAGTAGGAACACACGGCTGGGCGCGGTGGCTCACGCCTGTAATCCCAGCACTTTGAGAGTCCCAGGTGGGTGGATCACGAAGTCAGGAGATCAAGACCATCCTGGCTAACACGGTGAAACCCCGTCTCTACTAAAAATACAAAAAATTAGCTGGGCGTGGTGGCGGGCGCCTGTAGTCCCAGCTACTTGGGCGGCTGAGGCGGGAGAATGGCGTGAACCCGGGAAGCGGAGCTTGCAGTGAGCCGAGATGCGCCACTGCACTCCAGTCTGGGGAACAGAGCCGAGACTCTGTCTGAAAAATAATAATAATAATAATAGTAATAATTAGAAACACACAAAGCATCCATTTAGGTGGTACTGATCTAGAATTTGCATCATGGTTTTGGAGCCATTCTTTTTTTTATTTTATAATTTCAATTTTTATTGTAAATTCAGGGAATGCACCTGCAGGCTTGTTATACTGGTATATTGCATGATACTGAGGTTTGGGATATAATTGAACCCGTCTTCCAGGTATGGAGCATAGTATCCAATGCAGCCATTATTTTGTCAACAATTTCTCATCCTTAGATTATTACTGAGAAGATAGGGTTCTAGAGACAAAAGTTGTTACACCGGCTTTCTGATTCTCAGAATAGTCTGATAGTAAAGCCAACAATGGAGTGGTAGTTCCAGATTCCCTAGTTTCTGGATTGTGGTAGAGAAAGCCTTGGCCGACCAGTTTTGCATGTTATTCTGGGAGTCATGCCTGGTATCCCAGTCTAGAACCTGCTCCTTCTTTTTATTGGGTTGATAAAGCATTTAATTCCCCATATTAAGCTCCTTTCTGCTTAAAATAGCTAGTGGGCCTTCTGTTTATGCAACTGAATCCCAAATGATAGGATTGTTAGGAGAAAAATGCGCGCCATTGAACACTGTGTGAACTCTTAATGGCAAAAGCAGCCCGTGTATTTACCGTTTTCCCCTGCCCAGTTCAGTTGAAATAACAGAGAAAAATGAGGAGGAGGAGGAAGTGGAAGAGGGGAGGAGGAAGAGAAGTTATTGATAGTTGCACCATTAATTAGAGCATGGTGTCATCATTGGAATAAGAATATTTCTAAATTTCTGAAAGATGTTAAGCCAGTAAGATCAAATTGAGGGAAGTTAGATACTCGGTGCAAAATAGGGCTCCCAGAAGAACAGTGGAATAACTCTAGATTCCAAATATCTGGGCCAGTGGAGGAAAAATTGAAGGACTTCAATTTGAAAACTATGAGAGATCCCCAGCCTTGGGTTACTATCCTTGGCATTTTCTTCTAGGTTTGATTTTGCTTGGATTACTGGTTATGTAAAGTAAGAGGTTTTACTTGAACTGTTTCTAGCATGTGAAATAAGGTCGGAATGTTTTAAAATATACCCAGGGTTTTGTTTTTATTCAAGTATGTCAGGAGATGGTTGCTATTGAAAGGATAGTTGGTTACTCACAGTTTCCAAAAGGAGGGGTGCATGCCACATCATGCCACACCGGAGCTATGCAGTGAAGCACCTGAATTGATCAGAAGTCAGAAGGAGCAAGGGGAAAAGCATGGGCATAAGGCTTTTATTGTGGTTTCTATGAGAAAAGCAAGGCAAGGCAGGGTAAGCAGAGTTAGGATTGGCTAGTTTCAATAATTTCGGTGGGCTCTGGGCTGTAGAGGCTATCTCTAGTTGTTTGGTACCTGGCCCTGGGATGATTAGGGCAGGGGATCGTGGCTCAGTCTGATAAATGAAGTGATTGAGGGTATGGGCCCTAGATTGATTGGTTTGTTTGAAGAGTGTTTGCTATTTCGTGGAGTTCACTAGCCCTGGGAGGGGCAGACTCTACAGAATCAGCAATGTGCCAGATGCCAGAGCATCAAGAATACATAAAATGAGAAAATATGGTTAGTGTACAGAGAAAGAAAGGGAGTAAATACTCCCAGCAAACTTAGAGGTATAGAATCATTAAATGTTAATAAATTTGCAGGCATGTCAGAAACCATTTAGATTTGCTTCATGAATCCAGGCATTCAACAGCGAAACTGTCAGATTGTAGATGTTGAGAAAGTTGGTTTTTTAAACAGTTGCAAGGTTCTCTATGGATAGATAAATAGGTAGCGATGTTTATTGAATGCTCACAGTGTGTCAGGCACCCTGCTAAGAAATTTACATGTGTTATTTCATTTTTTCCCAATAATCCCTTGTGAGTAGTTATTAGTATTATTCCCATGTACAGTTAGGGAAAGTGAAGTGTAGAGAGATTAAATAACTGCCCAAGTTTATGCTATTAACAAGTACTGGAACTGGCATTTAAACCCAGTTTAGTCTGACCTTGGAATCCAAGCTCATAATCACTCTCCCCTACTACCTCTCTATTAATAATAAGTCTATGTTTATAATAAGTAATTGCAAATATCCACAAAAGCTTCAAAGTGAAGATCATCTTAGCATGATAGTTACTAACATTTACATGGGGATAATAATAGTACTGGCTTTGTAACATTTTTACAAGGATTAAGTTCATTAATGTTATGTATTTAAAATAGTGCCTGGCAACACAGCAAGCACTTGGTAAATGTTGGATATCATTATTCTCCTTAATGAAGTATTCAACTTGTACATGAGAATTTGTTGGCACAACATCCAGATAAACTCTCTATAGCAGGGAACAACTCCCCTGCATCCCTGCACCCCCTCATTCCTCCAAGACAGTTAATGATTTAAACCTAGTCTTAAATCCAAACAAATTTAAAAGTCAATATCAAACTTCTTATACTTTCCAATATCCATGATAACACAAATTAGCATATAAAAAGAGAAATTGGCTTTATAAGATCATTCATGAATATCCCATCATTTAAAGTGTTTGATATATATAGGCATTATATTCATTGCCCTAAATTGTTATTACATATAAGAATGACCTTAAGAATATGACAGTATTCTTATGTAATTTAATTTCATGTTTTAATTAGAGAGAAGCGGTTACAGGAATGGAAAGCTCTTAAGAAAAAACAAAAATTTGGGGAATTAAGAGAAATTTCTGGAAATCAGTATGTGAATGAAGTCACAAATGCAGAAAAAGATGTGTGGGTTATAATTCATCTATACAGATCAAGGTAAGATCATAGTATTTCAAAATGTTAATATACTACTATTTTAAAAGACATATTTTTGGTTTTAAGGTTTTACAAAATATATTACAGTACTCAAGAAAAAGCAACTATATATTACACACATATACATCCATAGAGTTTTTGATAGTCATTGGCTTCAGGGATTAAATTAGGTATTTTAAGATCCTTTCATTTCTAATTTCAGGAACTTGTCACACTTTTTAGAAAAATAAGCACTCTTTGGTAGTTTTGTTAAAAATTTTTTATTCTAGAAAATCTCAAAAATACAGAGAAGTAGAAAGAATGAGAAAATGAACACTCTAAATATCGACCATATAGATTCAACAAGTAACCTTTTGCCATGTTTATATAATTGTATCTGTGTGTGTGTATATTTGCATTTGTAGAAAGTAAACTGACCATAGCATGATGCTTTATTCCTGTGTACTTCAGCATGCATCTTCAAAACGTAAAGGTATTGGAAAGAAAATAAAGTTCTGTTTCCTCTACCCATTTTAGGTTTATTGGCTGGGATCCTGCAAATTGGACTGACAAAAGACAGGTTAACAAGAGTAAAACAAACAGAAGTCTATTAACAAGTGCATTACACATACACATAGGAGAGCTCAGTGATAAGTAACTCAAAGTGGTGGTTAAAACTTGGGCTTATGTAGCATCTTAACAAAAGAACAGCAAATTTATAGAGATGTGATAAGACAACAGAAAGGGTCTTTGAGCTTCTAGGAATAACAAACTGTGGGATGGTAATACATGGGTGAAACTATGTATTCAACTTGTTGAATCTATATGGTCGATATTTAGAGTGTTTGATTTAATGGAAATTAAAGGTTGTTTTAGCAAGGTTTGTTATATAGATTCCTCTGGTGCCTCACTGGGATGATAAGAATCTAGAGCTTTATCCAGTGATTAAGAGTGTCCTCCCCTTCCTGGTAGAGACAAGAGTGAGGATGTTACTGGGTGGAGAGTATTTTTCTTGTGTTTGTTTCTTTTCAGTTGTCTTTAGCTCAAAATAATCCTTATGCCAGAGTGGTTTATTTTGGTGTGGCATATTATGAATCCCTGCAAGAACATTATTCTACATAACCACAATACCATTTTTTCACTTAACAAAATTAACAGTAACTCCTAATACCATCTAATACCTCGTCCTTACTCAGATTTTCCCAAGTGACTTAAAAATATCTTTTATAAATACATATGTTTTGGACAAGGAGTCAATCAAGAATTATGCAGCACATTTAGATATATCAGCTCTCTTAAGTCTCTTCTAATAGAACAATTCACCTGCACCCTATACTGCCCCATTCCTCCAAGACAGTTAATTTAAAAATACCTGGTTGTACTAGATATAACCCACTGTTGCTAGGCCTCACCAGCCTTGCCTAGTAAATAGGGAAAGTAGACTTTTCCCCAACTCTGTTTCTCTCATTCAAACAGTCCTTCTAGCTTTAGGTCTCTACCCCTCTGCCTCAGAGCTATAAACCATTCTAGGAACAGAGGCCATGACAGCAACCTTCACTGTCCTTATTTCAATCTCTGAGGTCCTTGGGGAAATTGTACAGAGCAGTTTATGCAAATTATAGCCCTGTATATAACCCTGTATAGCCTGTATGGGGCCATACTTTGCAGTTTCTGAGTTGAACTTTGACAGGACAACATGTCCCATAAAAGAAAATGCCCCATAAAAGTTATTTTATTATAACTAAAACTCTTGGTAGATTAATTTTTAGGTAGCTTTAAAGTCTTTAAAAGAATGTGTTGACCTAAAAGGAAGAGGCTGAGGCACAAAATATAATTTAAAGAGTTTACTTGAGCCAAAGTGAGGATAGTTGCCCAGAAGACTAAACCCGAGTAACCTTGAATACGATCTCCCTTTAGCCTTTGTTATGAGCAGGTTTGTGAAGACATAAAAGGGGGACAGGGAGTGGACTAATACAAAGCTGTTTGTCAGGAATTCTCTTTGGCTTAAGGAAATGACATTGATTAGTGATTGGCTATACATTGTTAAGCTATGAAAGTTACAGTGTCTGATGTATTATTGGGTTGATTTATAGCTACTTGCAAGCAATAGCAAGCAGTTTCAAGAGAGGAATGCATAGGTGAAGGAGGGAGTAGGTTGTAATTCTCTCTTTTTATTTTTGATACAGGGTCTCACTGTGTTTCCCAGGCTGGAGTGCAGTGACCATCGTAGCTCAATGCAGCCTTTAATGCTTGGGCTCACGCAATGATCCTCCTGCCTCAGTCCTCCAAGTAGCTTGGACTACAGGTCTGCACTAGCACATCTGGCTAATTTTTAAAATTTTTTCATCGAAATGCGGTCTTGCTGTGTTGCCCAGACTGGTCTCAAACTCCTGGCCTCAAGTGATCCTCCTGCCTCAGCCTCCCAAAATATTGAGATTACAGGTGTGAACCACTGTGCCTGGCTTGCTGTCTCATTTTAATGACTCCGTGGGTGTAAACGTTTAAAAGGACTTGCATTCTTCAGAGAAAAGTTATTTCCTGAAATCACACTTCCATATTACCTATACTATTTATTTGGTTAACCAGTTTGTAAATGCTGCTTGTAGGTCTCACAGATAAGGATGAGAAACACTGACATTTATAAAACAGGGATCTGTTTGTGGTAAATATTATATACTGAAGTGGTTTACTGAATGTTTTTTCTGACCCTGTGTGGTTAGCAGAGTAGACATTGCTTCTAAGTAAAATTATCTAGTTTAATGGTTATTTCCATATAAATTACTAGTTTTTAGAAATAATTTTTAAAAATTCATAAAGAGGTTGCATGTGTTTTAGTGTGCTTCAAATTGTCATATGCTTTGATAGACTCAGAAAGAAGGATGTGGTTTCATAATATTTTAAGTATTTGTGACCTTCTCAGAAGGTTTTTCTGGGCCACTCTAAAGTAGTTACATATTAGTTTTCTGGACATTAAGAAAATACATTCCTGGGGCTGGGTGCTGTGGCTCATGCCTGTAATCCCAGCACTTTGGGAGGCCGAGACAGGTGGATCACTTGACGTCAGGAGTCGAAGACCAGCCTGGTCAGCATGGTGAAACCCCATTTCTACTAAAAATACAAAAAAAAAAATTAGCTGGGCGTGGTGGCGCATGCCTGTAGTCCTGGCAATGTGAGAGACTGAGGCAGGAGAATGGCTTGAACCCAGGAGGCAGAGGTTGCAGTGAGCTGAGATCGCACCATTGCACTCCAGCCTGGGTGACAGAGCAAGACTCCAA
>NW_012119221.1:1066624-1086565 GCF_000951035.1 Colobus angolensis palliatus | reverse complement strand
CTATATCACAGGTACATCCCACCACATCCCACTACTTACTGTACCATTGCACCCACTTGAGGTTTCAGTGCAGCAAGCCTGGCCATGCCCTACCAGTGAGCTGAGATCCGGCCACTGCACTCCAGCCTGGGCAACAGGGCGAGACTCCGTCTCAAAAAAAAACAAAAAAAAAAAAAAAAAAAACAGAAAATACATTCCTGTGTTGGTATAAAACATATATTTTGAAAATTAATCTGTAATGATCCAAATTTATAAACTATAACAGAAAATAATTGTGTTATAAATATTCCTTAGAAAACTTTAGTTTTTAACAATGGAATTACTGGCCAGGCTTGGGGCTCATGCCTGTAATCCCAGCACTTTGGGAGGCTGAGGTGGGCGGATCACCTGAGGTCAGGAGTTTGAGACCAGCCTGGCCAACATGGCAAAACCCTGTCTTTACTAAAGTACAAAATATTAGCCGGGCATGGTGGTGTGTCCCTATAATCCCAGTTACTTGGGAGGCTGAGGCAGGAGAACCGCTTGAACCTGGGAGGCAGAGGTTGCAGTGAGCTGAGATCACATCATTGCACTCCAGCCTGGGCAACAGAGCGGGACTCCATCTCAAAAGAAAGTATTTATGTACAGCTTTTTAATATTATAAAGTTGAAGGACAGCTGTTAATTTATGTTTTTGTAACCACCCAATGGGGTTCATTTTGCCTGCTGCCCACATAGAGCCAATTTATCAAGACAGGGGAATTGCAATAAAGAGTTTAATTCATGCAGAGCCAGTTGAACAGGAAACCAGAGTTTTATTATTACTCAAATCAGCCTCCCCCAAAATTTGGAGGCTGGGGTTTTTCAAGGATAGTTTGCCAGACCACAGAATGGGTACTGCTGATTTTTGGGAATGCAACCATAGGGATGTCAACAATGATCCTTGATATGGTTTGGCTGTGTCCTCACTAAATCTCATCTTGAACTGAATTTCCCATAATCCCCATTTGTTGAGGGAGGGACCTGGCGGGAGGTAATTTAATCATGGGGGCAGTTACCCTCATGCTGTTCTTGTGATAATGAGTGAGTTCTCATGAGATCTGATGGCTTTATAAGGGGCTTTTCCCCTTTTGCTCAGCACTTCTCATTGCTGCCACATGTGAAGAAGAATGTGTTTGCTTCCCCTTCTGCCATGATTGTAAGTTTCCTGTGAGTCAGTTAAACCTCTTTCCCTTATAATTACCCAGCCTTGGGTATGTCTTTATTAGCAGCATGAGAACGGACTAATACAGTCCTCATGCGGGCTAAGTCTGCTTCTGTATGGGGCCATAGGACCGCTTGGTGGTCCAGGTAGAGGCATCAGACATCAGAAATGCAAAAACCTTAAAAGATGTATCAAAAAGGCCAATCTTAGGTTCTACAATAGGGTTGTTTGCAGGAGTAATTGAGGAAGTTGCAAATCTTGTGACTTCCAGAATAATGGCTGGTAATTGTTTAAGTGTGTATCTTAGCAGAATTCAGGCTCCTGTCATCCTCTTAACCTAGTCTTCGCTTAGGTTTTACAAAGGTGGTTTAGTTTTGGGGAAAAGTTATTATCATTTAAACTATAAACTGAATTTCTCCCAAAGTTAGCTTGGCCCAATCCAGGAATGATTCTGGACAGTTGGAGGTTAAAGAGAAGATGGGGGTTGGTTAGATCACATCTCTTTCACTGTCATAATTCTCTCACTGTTAAAGTTTTTGCAAAGGTGGTTTTATTTTTAGCTACTTTCTTTCAATTTTATAAAAAGGTGGTGTGTGTTTGTTGATTAGACTCCTAAATTCTATAATTTCAATGTCTCTTTGCCATTAAATTGATAGGATTAGACCCACTTTTTATCCAAATGAAGGCTTAGCCTCCTTAAGGTGCTTTAGAGGGATCTAACTCAACCTGGGCCAGTAAGCCTAATGATTTAGCTTTAAGTCAGTCTTGTTTCTGGTTTTATTTAATCTTACGCCTGTACCCCAATTCTAATTTATTCTTATACCTAAGTGCATATTTTGAAGCTTGAATATCATAAATAGGCTCTTAACTTGCTTTGTGATGTTACTGGTCTGCCTCATATTTTACAGCTCTTCTGGGGTTAAAATTCTGGCCCTCAACCCCAACACCAAATTTGTTCCCCTACTGCTTGCTGTCAGAACTTTCTTCGGGCAACCCTTTCTCCCTGCATCACAATCTGTTATGCAATATTCTCTTAAATCTATACTTTTCACTGCCACCACCAATACCTACCTGCCTTTTGCCATTCACACTACTGACCCATCCCACAAATATCTGTTGTACCACTGACTGAGCTTTCATTCTGATAAAATTTCTAATGAAAATTATAAAATTTCTCTGAATTAGATATTAGTGGACTCATTTCACCTTGAAGAAAATCAAAACATTTTACTCTAAGATATACTTTCTTGATGTATTTTGAGGTGGGTGTTCAGAGAGCCAACAAAACTGAAGTAACCCTGTAAAGCTGTCTTTTGTGGAGATTTGCAACTGTAGAGAAAATCTGCATTCATGCAGTGAGGCCTTCTCCGAGGGCCTTCCCTTGTCTGATCTAGGACCAAGTTAACTGAGAATCTGATGCCTTTAAAGATCAAAAGAAACATTTACCATCTATTCTCTTTGAGGGCTGCTACCTGTAAGGTTTCATCTACATAACAAGACCACTTTTGCTAGCCAGGCCTCCTCTTCTCTGCCTCCCATAGCCTGTCTTGTCACTGTAACCTGATTTACCCCAATAACATGTTTTTGGTCATGCCAGAGCCTCCATTCTTTCTGTAGCCTCAAGGTGGCATATAAGCTTCTGTACCTCATTGGAGGGTTTGGGTAATCACTTTGTGTTTCCTTTCTCATGTGCATGTTAATAAACTTGTGTGCCTTTTCTCCAATTAATCTGCCTTTTGTTAGTTGATCTTTCAGTGAACCTTCCTTTGGAGGGCAAAGAAATTTTCCCTTGGCCCCTAAAACCTTGCATTTTTTAGTAGAGATGGGGTTTCACCATGTTGGCCAGACTGGTCTTGAACTCCTGACCTCAAAGGATCTGTCTACATTGGCCTCCCAAAGTGCCGGGATTATAGGCTTGAGCCACTGCACCCTGCCCAAATTGAATATGTTTATGTAAAATGGAGAAAGAGTCTTTGGAGAAGGAAAGATGAGAAAACAGGAAAAGAGGGAAGCAGAATAACCAACAAAGGTCCCAAGGGAGATGGAAGGAATGTGGAATAAAGAAGAGGTGAAGGGATTCACTTGAAATTTGATAAAATGGGAGAAAAGGAACTAATTGATCAATGAGTGTGATGAGAATTAAGTGATAAGCCGGGCGCGGTGGCTCAAGCCTGTAATCCCAGCACTTTGGGAGGCCGAGACGGGTGGATCATGAGGTCAGGAGATCGAGACCATCCTGGCTAACACGGTGAAACCCCGTCTCTACTAAAAAAAATACAAAAAAATAGCCAGGCGAGGTGGCAGGTGCCTGTAGTCCCAGCTACTCGGGAGGCTGAGGCAGGAGAATGGCGTGAACCTGGGAGGCGGAGCTTGCAGTGAGCTGAGATCCGGCCACTGCACTCCAGCCTGGGCGACAGAGCGAGACTCCGTCTCAGAAAAAAAAAAAAAAAGAGAAATAAGTGATAAAGCAGGAAGTACTGAGGTTGTGGTCATACTTCCAATCAATATTAAATTTCTGGTAAGGAATAGTTCTGGATAATGGGGCCACCAGAATGTGACATGGAGTGGGATTCCAAAGACTGTGGGAGAAGTTTTTGGAGTCAGGAAAGACAGTTCTGGATATGGTAAACTCATTACATGGGAAGAAGCTCATGATGGCAACAAGAGTTGGGATCCTTTTGTTTCAACTCAGAACTGCAAAGGATTTCCTAGAAGTGACCTGTTTTTATTTTTGTTTTTGTTTTTTCTACAAACTGGGAACCTGCTTGAACCAAACTGATGCTCAGTTGGATGTAGTTTCCCTAAGTTAAGCATCAGCTTGCCTAGTAGCTAGCTTCATTCCCAGGCTATAATGGTGCTTGCAATAAAAACCAGAGGACTCTACATACAGTTCGTCATTGCTAAAGGTAACAATAGAGGATGATAATAACATGTTTTTATATTAATCTAAGATTTATTTTTGCCATGACGATATTTTACTTATTTCATTAGACTGAGATGAATAGTCTGTTTATTAAAGATTGTGTGTACTGTTTCTCTTTTTAGCATCCCAATGTGTTTGTTGGTTAACCAGCATCTTAGTCTTCTAGCAAGAAAGTTTCCAGAAACTAAATTTGTTAAAGCCATCGTGAATAGCTGTATTCAACACTACCATGACAATTGTTTACCAACAATTTTTGTTTATAAAAATGGTCAGATAGAAGCCAAATTCATTGGAATTATAGAATGTGGAGGGATAAATCTCAAGCTGGAAGGTAATGTTACAAATTTTGTTTATAAAAATGATAGGTGAAAACATCCAGAAACTAACAAGTATCCTGAAAGTTTTCTTCCTTAGTACCAAGGTTTTTTCCTTGCTTTTAGTCTCTTTTTATATCCCTCCAGATTAATTTTCCTATAGTAATACTCTAATAACAGCCCCTTGCTTAAAATCCTTAATAGTTCTCTGTCTCAAGTAAGTTAAAAATTTAGAATCTTCTCCTTTAGAATGTCCACCCACCTCTCCAACTATATTTCTCAGTGCTTTCTAGTTTCTGTTCCTGTTAGGCTGGTCTTCAGCCACTACTAAATATACGTTACTCATTTGTGCCATCACACTTTTTTACACATTCTCTGCTTGTACCTAACATATTCTACCTTTCTCTGTTCTCCATATCCAAACTTTATTCCTACATGAGTCTGCTCAATTTTTATTTACTGCATTATGTAATATTGAACCAATTCATAATCTTTTTCTTCTCTACTGAATGTCTATAGTGTATATTCAATGCATCTTACTTTTCACTTATTAGCATGATATCTAATTTTGTTGATGAATCAATTCCCTTTGAATTTTATCTTCCTAAAAATTGCAGGGACCATGCCTCCTATTACTTTATTTTTCTTAGCACACAGCACAAGACTTTCTATTTTTATCTTCTTTAATTGTTTTTACCTCTTAAGGTCATTTCTTTGATATATTCATTTTTTGGCAGTGCTTTAACTCTATTTTACAAAACTAAAAATCATTTTCTGTCACCACTGTGTTAAAGCCATCATGAATGGCTGTTTTCAGTTTTTGTTCGTTTTGTTTGTTTGTTTGTTTGTTTGTTTTTGAGACAGAGCCTTGCTCTGTCACTCAGGCTAATGTGTAGTGGCATGATCTCGGCTCACTGCAACCTTTGCCTCCCGGATTCAAGCAGTTCTCCCTGCCTCAGCCTCCCGAGTAGCTGGGATTACAGGTGCCCACCACCATACCCGGCTAATTTTTGTAATTTTTAGTGAAGATGGGGTTTCGCCATGTTGGCCAGACTGATCTTGAACTCCTGACCTCAGGAGATCTGCCCTCCTCAGCCTCCCAAAGTGATGGGATTACGGAGGTAAGCCACTGCGCCTGGCTGGTTGGTTTCAATGGGTATTCTTTCACTCTGTCAGTCTCCCAAAATTGTTTTTGGCCTTACTGAGACCTCGGACACTTTAATTTTTCCAGAAGTTTCCCATTTTTCTTTTAGTCTTCTAAGGCCTTTCCTTGTTTTACCACGTGTTTTTGTAGCTTGGATCTTTTCTTTTTAATTAAAAAAATTAACGACATAAGAGTACATAAAAGAATACATAGAATAATCATATAGTAAGCATTCATGAAATCATTATTGTCTTCTCTGTTTGGGATGCTATAATAAAAATACTATAAACTAGGTGGCTTATAAACAAGAAACTTTATATTAATATCTCATAGTTCTGGAGGCTGGGAAGTCCCAGATGAAGGCGCCAACAGATTTGGTGTTTTGTGAGGACCTGTTCTTCATAGATGGTGACCTCTTCATTGACCTCACGTGGTGGAAGGGGCAAACAAGCTCCTTTTGGCCTCTCTGTTCACTCATTTCATTGAAGAGTGCTCTGCCCTCATGGTCTAATCACTCCCAACGTCCCCACCTCTTAATACCATCACCTTGGGGATTAGGATTTCAACATACGAATTTTGGGGGGACACATTCAGGACCATAGTAATTACCAAAAGTAACAAATGTGAACATTTGTTTATGCTTGCTTCAGCTGTGAGATAGCATCTCACTCTGTCACCCAGGCTGGAGTGCAGTGGCACAATTATGGCTCACTTGCAGCCTTGACTTCTCAGGCTCAAGTAATCCTCCCACTTTAGCCTCCTGAGTAGCTGGGACTACAGGTGCCGGCCACCACACCTAACTATTTTTTTAACAAAATTTTGTAGTAGAGATGGGGTCTCACTCACTATATTGCCCAGGCTGGTCTCAAACTCCTAGGCTCAAGTAATCCTCCCACATTTGACCCTCAAAGTGCTGGGATTACAAGCATGAGCCACCATGCCTGGCCTGTTTGCTTATCTTTTAAAAACACATTACAGATAAAGTTGAAGTTACCTGTATTTCATACTTAGTCCTGTTCCCCTCCCTGCTTCCTTAGGGGCAAAAACTATCACGAATTTAGTGTGTATCTCGTCCCTTTATTTATTTAATTTTTTTTTGAGAGGGAGATATCAATGAAATTTATTGGTGTATTTTAAACATTGTAGTAGAATATGCGTAATATAACATTTACCATCAACTATTTTTAAGCATACAGTTCAGTGTCATTAAGCACATTCACATTCCATCACCATCATCTCCAGAAGTTTTTTTTTATCTTACATAACAAACTCTGTACTCATTAAACAAAAACTCCTCAGTCTCCAATTGCTTCAGCCCGGGCAATCACCTTTTTAAGATTCTGTCTCTATGAATTTGACAGCACTAGATACCTCATATAAGTGGAATCATATAGTATTTGTCCTTTGTGATTGACTTATTTCACTTAGCATAATGTCCTCAAGTTTCATCCATGTGGTAGCATGTTATCAGAATTTTTTTCCTTTTTAAGTATATCTTGCATAGCCCTTCATCTGTTGATGCGTATTTAGGTTGTTTTCACCTTTTGGCTATTGTGAATAATGCTGTTATGAACATGTGTGTACAAATAATATGCTTATCTCCATTTTTAATTATTCTGGGAATATACACAGAAATGGAATTGCTAGATGATATGATAATTCTATTTTTAATTTTAAAAGAAACTATCTGGTCTATATTGTTATGCTTTAAGTATATCTATAGAAATAGAGGGAATAATTAATTGCAAAATCGAAAGTATTTAATAAAGGGCATTATATTGTAGTATCATTCTGCAACTTGCTTTTTTAAAAATCTCAATCATAGTGTTCAGAATCTTGTTTATTTCATATATGTCTGATTCAATAAGTTTATCTCCTGTCTAGCATTCTATAATCAGCTATTCCTCAATTTATCATTCCCCTATTGTGAGAAATGTGAGTTGTTTCCAATTTTCCCATTATGAACAATTCTGCTGTGACCGTTGTTGTGTCCACCTGTAAAAATTTCTCAAGGATATATGGAGAATTGTGGGACTATAGGGTATACACATTTTCAACTTCACTTGATAGTTGATAGATTGCTCTATAAATGGAAGTATCAATTTATCCTTCCATCTGTGTTTAAAGATCTACCCACATCTTCTCCACTTCTTGTTAATTTTAGACTGTTGGTTTTTTGGTCAATCTGATGGATATGAAGTGGTATCATTTCGTTGTTTAAATTTGGATTTCCCTCATTACAAGTGAGGTTATGGATTTTTTCATATGCATTGCTCATTCTGATTTCCTCTCCTGTTTATATACTTTGTCCCTTTTGTCATTTGTGTTTTTTTCATTTGAGTGTGTATGTGTGCATATGTTGTTTCATTGACTTGTAAGAGTGGGTATGTGTGCATGAGTGTGTGTGTAAAGTTCTGCATACTATTTTTATAGTATTACTAAAATTCTCACCAGTTATGGCTTATCATTTCATTTTGATTGTCAGATAAAAGTTATGATTTGGCATAGTGAAAATTATTAATCTTTTTCTTTATTTTGCACTTTTTGTGCTTTCTTTTCAAAACCCTTCTGTATTCCCAAGGTGAAAAATATATTCTTCTATACTTTCTTCTAAGAGTTTTAAATTTTTATTTTTGAGCTAGGTCTTGAATAACATTGGGCTTTTCTTTTGTGTATGATTTGATGTAAGGAATTCTATTAGTCTATTTTCACGCTGCTAATAAAGACCCTGAGACTGGGTAATTTATAAAGGAAAGAGGTTTAATTGGCTCACAGTTCAGCTGGCTGGGGAGGCTTCAGGAAACTTACAATCATGACAGAATGGGAAGCAAGCATGTTCTTTTTCACATGGCAGCAGGAAAGAGAAAAATGAGAGCCAAGTGAAGTGGGGAAAAAGCCCCTTATAAAACCCATCAGATCTGGTGAGAACTCACTCAGTATCAAGAGAACAGCATGGAGGTAACAACCCCCATGATTCAATTACCTCCCACCCACAATATGTGGGGATTATGAGAACTACAGTTCAAGATGAGGTTAGGGTGGAGACATAGCCAAACCATATCAGGAATGTATCTACTTCTTTTCTGTAAGAAAATGCAACTGTTTCAACACCATTTATTAAAATTTCACTTCATTCTTTTTCTTTTTCTTTTTTTTTTTTGAGACAGAGTCTTGCACTGTTGCCCGGACTGCAGTGCTAATGGCACGATCTCCATCTCGGCTCACTACAACCTCTGCCTCCAGGGTTCAAGCGATTCTTCTGCCTCAGCCTCCTGAATAGCTGGGATTACATGTGCCTGCCACCGTGCACGGCTAATGTTTTCTTTTCTTTTTTCTTTTTTTTTTTTTTAGTATTTTTAGTAGGGATGGTGTTTCACCATGTTGGCCAGGCTGATCTCAAACTCCTTACCTCAGGTGATCCGCCCGCCTCAGCCTTTCAAAGTGCTGGGATTACAGGTGTGAGCCACCACACCTGGCCAACTTGTTTAATTTTATAGGCTCACAGCTGGAGGGAAGTGTACCTCAGCATGAATTGTGTCTTGAGTCTTACCTGTATCTGATTTAGATGAGACTGTGGACTTTTGAGTTGATGTTGGAACAAGTTGAGACTTTGGGGGCTACTGGGATAGAATGAATGTATTTTGCATGTAAGAGGACATGAATTTTGGGGGCTGGGGTGGAATGGTATGATTTGAATGTGTCCTCCAAAATTAGTAATCCCCAATGCAACAGTGTTGAGAAGTGGGACCTTAAGAGGTGATTAGGTCATGAGGTCTCTGCCCTCATGAATGGATTAATGTCATTATTGCAGAGTGGGGTTGTTGTCATGAGGATGGGTTTGTTTTAAAAGTGAGTTCAGCCCTCTCTTGTTGTCTCTCACTCACCTTCTCTAACTCACTTGAATTCTGCCATGGGATAACCTCAGCAAGAAGACCCTCACCTGATGTAGGCCCCTCAACCTTATACTTCCCAGCCTCCAGATGTATAAGAAATAAATCTCTGTTCTCTATAAATTACTCAAGTCTCAGGTATTCTTTTATCACAAAACAGACTAAGAACCAGTTTAACTATAATTTCTCCCTTTAAGTATAACTTTGCTGTATCCAATGTGTATTTTGATACTGTAGCACTTTTACTGTCAACCAGTTCTAAAGATATCAGGCTGGGCGTGGTGGCTTATGCCTGTAATCCCAGCACTTTGGGAGGCTGAGGTAGGGGGATCACTTGAGGTCAGGAGTTCAAGACCAGCCTGGCCAACATGATGAAACCCTGACTCTACTTAAAAAATACAAAACTTAGCTGGGTGTGGTGGCATGCACCTGTAATTGCAGCTACTCAGGAAGCTGTGGCATGAGAATTGCTTGAACCTGGGAGGCAGAGGTTGCAGTGAGCCAAGATTGCACCACTGCACTCTAGCCTGGGTGACAGAGTGAGACTCTGTCTAAAAAAAGAAAAAAAAACTATAAATATATCATCATTTCCATGGTAATATTACTAAGAGTCAACTCCTATTTCATATAGATGAAAAACTATTCATTTTTTCAAGATTTTTAACTGACTTAATGATGGGTTATTTATTACAGAACTTGAGTGGAAGCTAGCAGAAGTTGGAGCAATACAGACTGATTTGGAAGAAAACCCCCAAAAGGACATTGTAGATATGATGGTATCTTCAGTTAGAAACACTTCTATTCATGATGACAGTGATAGCTCCAACAGTGATAATGATACCAAATAGAGAGAAATATTCAGTAAACAGCTTTTAGTATATATGTACTGAATGTTTTACTTATGACTGCTTTTATAATTAGGGATCAGAAAATTCATAAACAGATTTATTTTATTTTCATTTTTATATTAGAATTATGGCATATATGTCATTTTAAAAATTTTCAGGCATTTCAGAATATTCATTGCCTCTGAGAAAAATAGAATTTGGCAGCCAGGCGTGGTGGCTCACGCCTGTAATCCCAGCACTTTGGGAGGCCAAAGTGGGCAGATCACCTGAGGTCGGGAATTCGAGACCAGTCTGACCAACATGGAGAAACCCCGTCTCTACTAAAAATACAAAAATTAGCTGGGCATCGTGGCACATGCCTGTAGTCTCAGCTACTCCGGAGACTGAGGCAGGCGAATCCCTTGAACCCAGGAGGCAGAGGTTGCGGTGAGCCAAGATCGCGCCATTGCACTCTATGTTGGGCAACAAGAGCGAAACTCCATCTCAAACAAAACAAAAAACAAAACAAAACAGAATTTGTATTAAGCCCTTAGTATTTTTCTGTGGTTTATCCTTTCTCTAACTCATGTTGGACAAAAACAAATATTACAAGACCTTTCTTGCTTACTCACTTCCAAAGAGAACTACGAATGAAAGCAATGAAAGAAAACCATGAAATTTTATTTAAGTCAACACATTTTAAAATCTAGACTTAAGTAAAAAGTTTTAAATTTATGACCATAAAGCTTTTTCTTAGAAATCTCTTACCTATTAAAACGTTAACCACTTAATAGCATAATGCAATTAATAGATTTTGAAAAGTACATAAAAAATATCTGTATTCATTATTATTGTTCTGAGTAGTTACTATTAAGTTAGAAAATTACTGAGTATTCTCATTAATATTTAAACTACAGAATCATTAGAACACTACACCATGTAAGTTTCTAAATCCTGAGCAGAGGTGAGAAAAATATATTGTAGGATGACCTATGTTTTAACAGTAATCACAGAAGAATTCATCATGAGAAAATACACATTAGTACACTGCAGAAGGCCTATAGGATGTTTCATCTTGGCATAATAATGAACATCACTTTTAGAGGAAAGGTTGGTAAATCCAGCATATAATAGTTCAGTAATAGATTGTTTTCTACTTTATTTGTATTTGTGATCCATAATTCTCATTATGGATGTTCATTGATATTTGTGAGAGAATCTAGACTAGGTTTAAATGCCTAGATCACAAAAATAAATTGGTGAGAATTGAGGCAGTTGAAGATTGAGTCAAGAAAAGGCTCTTGCTATTGGTGGGGGTTTAGGGATCTCAGAGGCTACAGAGAACCATGAAGTGGAAGGAAAGTTAAATACACATTTGAGTAAGGTAATGAGAATTTATTTCACCAGGTAAAAATCAATTGATCTAATTCTGGGAAGGATTAGGAAAATTCTTCTGAGATAATAAATATACGTCTTGAGACTAGATGGAGGAAGGTTCAGAGAGGTCACACACAGTGGTCTTTATTATAGCATTACACACACATGTCAGAGAGGTAATTACCTAGTTTTATTTATCCAATTCCTGAACCTTCCAGAAATGGATGGGTAAGTTACTATTCAGGATAAAAACAGCTGTGGAAATGAAAGGAAGAGCCATCTTCTATAGTTACAATGTAACTCTAATGCCATCTAATGCATATAACCATATTTATCAAAATAACTTTCATATACATTATTTTCCCCTCCAGTTGAAACCAAATGCAGAAAATCCCCCTAAATGAAGTCTTTTAAAAAGTAAATACATATTTATCTGTTTTCTTTTTAAAGTTAAAATAATGAAATAATAATAGTATTTAGGAGAGCTTAAAAAAGATATCTATTTCCCTTTGTCTTAACTCAGATCCACCAGGTGGCAGTAAGTTTTTACCCACAAACAGTTCTGAAGACTTTAACATTTGTAAAAATAATAAAAGTATATCATGTTAGAACTGGCTGCTTGTGATTCCAGCCCTGCTCTTTAGCAAAGTGCATGCACACATTCTTTTAGCAAGGACTGATTGATGCCTACCAACACAGGTCACTAGTACTTCCATACACTGCTTCATGTATACATTCTCATTTGACTAGGGTAAAAATATTTGTCAGGATATGCAGAAATTATTTAATATGTAATATTGTTCTACATTTTACTGAATGAATATTCAATGGGGTACAAAGTTTTTTTAATTGCCAATATTCATTTTTTGATCTATAAATTTGGTATTTTATCCTAATATTTTTGTCTATTCTTGCCAACTGTGCTCTATTGAATCTCCCTTCTCTATACTGCCCTTTTTGTCAAAATGTGGTAAATGTGGTCCTAGACTCAGCAGGATTCCTAAGGAGCCTGTTAGAAATGCAGAATCTCTGGCCCCATCGCAGACTAACTGAATCATAATTTTCATTTTAATGAGATCTCCAGGCGATATGCACATTAAAATTCAAGAAGCACTAGGCAACAAATCCTTTAAAGGCAACCTGAGCATCTTCTTTTACCCATTCCACAGTGTGGGTTATTAAGTCTGTCTCAGTTCCAAGCAAACATTCTCTGGCTGAACTTGTGACTTAAGGAACTCTGAAGATGAAAGGTGGGGTTTTAAACCAGTTTTTCCCTCTCCTTTTGAGGCAGGAGAATAAGGTCTGGAGGCAGGGAACCTAAGGCTGTTTCACGCCAACTTCCTAGAGCTAGATTTAAAGGAAAACCCTAACTTTCCATGCCTAAGTAACACAAGGACCAGAGGCTACTTTGCAAACCTCCACCTTTTGTGCCTGGCAGATGGGAAATTGGCTGTCCGCAATCAGTCAGACTGATTGCCTGCTGAGGGTTCTTTTGCAACTTTGTAACTTCACCTCAGCCTCTGATTGGTTGCTTTTGGCAACCAATCAGACCAATTGCAAGCCACCACTTCATGATATGAAGTGGCCAATGGGAAGCCTCTAAGGGGGTATTTGGACGGGAGAAGATTCTGAGCCATTGCTTATGCCTGCTCCCACACTGTGAAGTGTACTTTCATTTTCAATAAATCCCTGCTTTCATTCTTTAGTTGCTTTATTCTGTCTTTACTTTGCTGGGCGTTTTGTCCAATTCTTTGTTCAAAACACCAAGAACTTGGACACCTTGCAGTCAAGACCCTCTACCAGTAACACTTTCATGGCCTATCCCTCTTCTGTTGGGGACTGGGAGAGAGAATAGGGATGAAAGGGATAAATTTCCCTTACTGTACAATGAATACTGCATCCAAATGTTCACTCTTTAATAGGGCACATTGAGTTCTCCTAGACACTCTGAAACAGCTTCCTAACTGCACAGTCCGTTGATCGACATGAGAGATGGACCTGTCTTAGCTCTATCTCTGCTAACTCTCTTAGTTTCCTCTCCTAGAAGTAAATCCAGCCTCTTGCTACTAGAATTTCCTTCCCCCTCGGGTGTCAAGATGGTTCAAACCTGAACAGCATTTTCCACACAGCATCAATTGACACATGAGAAATTTACACATCCTTGGTATCCTTGCTACACCACATGGTAGATGTTGTAGATTGCTTTATTTCAGCCCACTCTCTGGCCAGCTATTTCTCCAACTCTTTTCCTGTTTCATGTAGGCACAAGGCAATATCAGCAAGTTTGATAGTGAATCAGATGCCTCTCCCTCCCTCACAGTCACCTAGCTGATTCTGTTGGAGTCTTGGGGTAGGGTAAGGCATAAAAAGGAAAGAAAAAACCATAGTACACACCAAGAACCTGGCTTCAGTGATTCTCTCAGGTGTTTTTCCTCTTGCCAAGTGTTGGGCTTATATGGTCTGAGAGTAGAGAGTTGGAGGTTTTGGCTATGGTAGATCCCTTTTTGTCCAACTTTTATCCTTGGGTGAAGGAGTGGGTATCTGACCCCAAATGTCGGCAGCTCTTTAGAAGGTGAGGTACTTCATGCACTTGTTCCTTATTTTAGGTTTCAGTCAGCATCTTCTTATACAGGTATTAGCTGTACCTATTAGTGTTACATATTCTTGTTGGTTCTCAAGTATTCAATCACTAGAACAGTATTAGTCACATCATATTTCACCGACTGATTTTAGTTTGTTTCTCCTTTGTGCTTTTGAGAGGTGAAGCCAGCTGGGCTTCTGGGTTGGGTGGGGACTTGGAGAACTCTTGTGTCTAGCTAAAGGATTGTAAATGCACCAATCAGTGCTCTGTGTCTAGCTAATCTAGTGGGAACTTGGAGAACTTTTGTGTCTAGCTAAAGGATTGTAAATGCACCAATCAGTGCTCTGTGTCTAGCTAAAGGATTGTAAACTCACCAGTTAGCACTCTGTAAAAACGCAGCTATCAGCACTCTGTGTCAAGTTAAAGGATTGTAAATGCACTGATCAGTACTCTGTAAAATAGACCAATCAATGCTCTGTAAAATGGACCAATCAGCAGGATGTGGGCAGGGCCAAACAAGGGAACAAAAGGTGGTCACCTAAGCCAGCAGCAGCAACCCACTTGGGTCCCCTTCCATGCTGTGGAAGCTTTGTTTTTTCACTCTTAACAATAAATCTTGCTGCTGCTCACTCTTTGGGTCCGCATTACCTTTATCAGCTGTAACACTCACTGCGACGGTCTGCAGCTTCATTCCTGAAGTCAGTGAGACCACAAACCCACCGGGAGGAAGAAACTCCGGACACATCTCAACATCGGAAAGAACAAACTCCAGACACACCATCTTTAAGAGCTGTAACACTCACCGCGAGGGTCCGCGGCTTCATTCTTGAGGTCAGTGAGACCAAGAACCCACCAGAAGGAATTAATTCCGGACACACTTTCATGCACATTACTAAGCCTACCCCTTGACAATAATCTGCCTACAGTCATAATTTAGGATAAAGATGATCCTAAAAATCTTCTTTCTGGCATTTCATTCACTCATTAAATCATTCATTCACCTCAGGCCTTGGTGGTTTTGTTTTGATTGTTTGAGACTGAGTTGCTCTGTTACCCAGGCTGGAGTGCAGCAGCACAAATTGGGCTCGTTGCAGACTCTGCCTCCCAGGTTCAAGTGATTTTCCTGCCTCAGTCTCCCAGGTGGCTAGGACTACAGACATGCACTACCACATCCGGCTAATTATTTTGTATTTTTAGTAGAGACAGGGCTTCACCATGTTGGCCAGGCTGGTATCAAACTCCTGACCTCAAGTGATCTGCCTACCTTGGCCTCCCAAAGTCCTGGGATTACAGGCGTGAGCCACCACACCCAACCTGGTTTTTATTTTTAAATTTTAATTAATTTATTTTAGTGATGGGGTCTTGCTATGTTGCCTTAACTCCTGGGCTCAAGCCATCCTCCCGGCTCAGCTGGAACTACAGGCATGTGCAACTGTACCCAGCTCACCTCAGGTATTGAAATGGATGCTACACAACATGGTTCTTGCCCTTCTGGAGTTTACCTTGTGGTGGTAGGGAAAATAGTTTATAAGAAAACAAATATCATATATACATATAACTAATATATACATAATTTAAACTTATAAGTATTATGGGGGAAACTGGACACAATAGAAGAGAATAACTTTGCATATTATTGGTGGTGGGAGGGCAGGTGGGATGTTGGCAGGAGACCTCCTTAAATAGGGTAGTTAGATCTTTGAGATGCGATGATTGAGAAGGAGCCAGCCATGAGAAAAGTTAGGAAGGGTCCAGTCAAGGGCACAGCATGCCTGAAAGTCTGAGAGCAGAGATAAATTAGCAAGGAAATGAAAGGCAGTTTCTCAGTTGGAGGGTTACAGGAAAAGGAAAAAAATGGTAAGACATGAGGTTGGAGAGGTAGGGAGGGGCCAGATCAAACAGGTTATTGTGACCATAATTAGGAATTTGTATGTAGTGGGAAATGATAAAAGGGATTTTAGAAGAAAATAACGTGACTTCATTTATATTTTCAAAATAATTAGGCTGCTCTGTGGAGAACAGATTGAAGGGAGCATCCAAGATATTTGTGATACAGAAGAAAAGACATCAGGTAGATAACTGGACATGTGTGTATAGAGCCCAGGGGAGAACTAAAGGCTGGAGTTAAAAAAATCTGTGAGTCATTTCAACTATTCCTAGGGTTCCAACAAGAAATTGTAAAGATTAACAACCTTTAAAGATCACCACCTAACCTTTATGTAGCAGTTTAATTTATCTTTGATCATCACAGTTCTCTGAAATGCCTATTCTTGTAACTTTACAGATAAGTACCTGAAGCTCAGAGGAGTTACTTGAGTTGCTCACTATCTCTCAGCATTAGTCAGGATTTAAGCCAAGAGTTTTGACCACAAAGTCTATAATACTACCTCAAGTATGAGGCAGGATTTTGTAGCTCCATTTTAAAGGGATTAGAAAGAATATGAGTAACTGAATAAACTATGCAAGCTTTAAAAAAATACTTAACCTTATATTCCGTATTAAGCATATCTTAAAGCTTCCTGTTCTCCAATTCACCTTAAAGCGTGGTAGTAAAACTAGGAATGTCAATGAATGGATGAGTTACTATGAAACAGCAGATATGACTTTGTTACTGACAGAGTGACATAGGAGTTAGGGCAAGAATTAGAGCAAAAGAGATATGAAAATTACCCAAAAAGGAACATCATTGACAAGAATAGCCAACATTTCTATGGGATTTCTTATGTACCAGATAAAAGTACACACACACACAGTCTCAGTTATGCTATGAGATAGGAGTGTGATTATCCCATTTTACAGATGAGGAAATTAAAGAACAGAGAAATAACTTGCTTGAAGTCATGCAGGTATTAGTTGTGAAACTATGATTTAAATGCAGGCAGTTTAGATCCTGATTCTGTACTCTTAACCACTATGATACATTGCCTACCAACTGGGGGAAATCAGTTGACAGAGGAGTTGAGAAAATACTCAGTTTAAATGATAGCAAGGTTCACATGAAAGAGTGAACAGAATATCTGAAATTATGTTTAAGGTTATGGAATATAAATTTAGGATCTATGAAACTATGAGGCAGGATTTTTGTTTTATGAAAATGTGGGATCTGGAAGTTGGAAAAGCTATTGGAAATATCCAATACAGGCTCGGTACACTGGCTTGCGCCTGTAATCCCAGCACTTTTGGTGGCTGAGGCGGGTGGATCACTTGAGGCCAGGAGTTCAAGACCAGCTTGGCCAACATGGTGGCACCCCATCTCTACTAAAAATACAAAAATTAGCGGGGCATGGTGGTGGGAGTCTGTAATCACAGCTACTTGGAAGTCTGAGGCAGAAGAATTGCTTGAACCTGGGAGGCAGAGGTTGCAGTGAGCTGAGATCATGCCACTGTACTCCAGATGGGCAATAGAGCAAGACTCTATCTCGAAACAAAAAAAAACATATCCAGTACATTTTTTTTTTCCTAGAGAGAATCTGGGAGAAAGGAGAAGCTGTAAACTGAACCATGGGAAATGTTTAAGCAGTGAGAGAGGACTGAGCAGAAAAACGGGGGATTATCTTGGTAAATAATTAAAAACAATGAGAGAGAGAGGAGTCAAAGATGGACATGGTTTGATCTTGGTGACTGAGAGGACAATGAAATCAGTAAAAAGGGCAAAGGTATTTTTGAAGATAATACGTTCTAGATGATGGGGACTATAAGGAGGGATCAGTGTCTCTAGAATAAAATTCAAAAATCCATCCTAGGGAAAGCATTCAAACCCTCTCTTGTCTGGCTGCAACCTAACTTATCAGTATTATTAACTTTGCCTCCTGTCTTCCTACCTACCTCTTGTCAGTCAGGACTCTTGATTGCATGTGAAAGAAAACCTCTCACTGGTTTAAGCAATAAAACAGATGCAAGAATTTACTGATTGGTTTAATGAAATTTCCAGAGGAATCTAGTCCACATTTGTTTCAGGGCCTCAAACATGTGTTTAGGCCAAACCTCTGTCTTCAAATCTGCTTATTTTCCATGTTGCTTTCTTTCTCAGAATTCACGTGTGGAAAGATGGCTCCAGGTTTCCATTCTCCCGGATTTAAGCCCACTGGTAAAGAGGTAAAACCTTTCTTAGGAACTGTAGTTTGCAACAGAGGATTAAACTCAAATATGCTTTCCCCCCCGTCCTGCTCAGATCATGTGGACTGAGAGTGGATAAATGATAGTTCTTCAAAGGAAATTATCAGAATAGGGAATGAATGCTGAACAGGCAAAAATGTCAACCAAAATATCTTCTGCTATATGATGGGGTCAATTAACAAATCATGTTTTCCCACTCCTGAAAGAAAAATCCTTAGGTGAAGGATCAAGTATCTGAATAAGTGCTTCAGTTTGATGTTCTTTTGCCCGGAGCATACAGCAAGAACTGAAAATGTTTACTGAGGTGAATGTTACTTTAAAGGGAGGATTTTATAGCCAAAAAAGTAAAGTGTATTTTTTGAAACAAGAAGATGGCTTTTTATTTCAAATCCAAAGGATATTCATTAAAACATAGGAATTACTAGGAATTAAGATTGTAAAGATCTCTTCTCCAGGAGAAGCACTGAAATGTGCTTTCCCCTGTGGACCAAGAGTGCCTTAACGCATCAAGGGAAGTCATTTCCCCAAGATACGTAGTAGTTACACGTTGTTGCAACGAGGAATTCCATGCAAATTAGGGTCCTAGTTTATTTCTGATGCTTCATTCCCCATCTTCCATCATACTGTCACTTGGTTTTTATAAAAGGCCGGGGGAAAAATCTCCAAATGAGCAAATAAATCCCGACGTCCTTTCGCTTCCCTCCTCCGGCCCAGGGCGCATGCCCTGTCTCCCCAGACCCACCCACCAATAAGAAGCAACCCAAGCCTCGCTCCTCCAGATGGGAGAGGATGTCACTGGCGGTCCAGGCGCCTCTTCAACTCTTCTCTCCCAGCACCAGAAGAAACGCGAGTGATGCCACTGGGGGAAAAAGTCTCCTGCCAACACCCGAAAAATCTAACCTGGCGTCTGCAGTGTTTTGCTTTGGAAGGGAGAGCGGGTTCCCTTTCTGGCCTCCGGATCCCTCATCCGGCAGGAAGCTCTTCCTCCTCCACCTCGCCCCCGGCATACGGGGGGAAAGCCAAAGAGCCTCCAGGACCTAAGGCTAGCGCTCCGCCGGCCGGCCGCGCCCTCCACCCGACCAGGCCCCGCCTCCCCGGCTTTCTAGTAACCCGCGCCCTTCCCGGCCGGGGCAGGGAACTGGGCGCCTGCAGAGCCAGGTTTCGGCCCAAGGGAGCGGGAGTCTTTTCGGGCGTCCGGTATCCCTGGCGCCGATCCGTGCTGCCTAACTGGGCAAGTCGCATGCGCACCGAGCCGCGCCGGGGAAAGGGAGAGTGAGGGGAGGGGCGAGCGCTGAGCCTCCGCCGGCCGTCGGAGCCCGCAGGGTAGCTGACGACGCATGCGCCGGGAGGGGGCGCAATCACTGACTCAGCTTGCGGCTGCCGTTTTAAAAAAGGAAACCCCGGAGAGCGAGAGCGCGAAGGAAATCTGGCCGCCGCCGTGAGCGCTCCCAGTGAGTGGCGCCCGCCCGGTGGGCCCAGGGCCTGCCGTCCACCGGTTGGCTTCGTCGGCGGCGCATGCGCGCTCCCGGTCGGTGGAGGAGGGGAAGGGAGGGGGAGGAGGAGCTGGCCACAGTAGCGGCGAATTTT
>NW_012119221.1:1060078-1066394 GCF_000951035.1 Colobus angolensis palliatus | reverse complement strand
CGGGGGGCGGCGGCCAAGGGTGGGGAAGGCGGGAGCTGAAGCCCAAGTTTGGCGTCTTGTTCTAGTGTATCTTTTCCCTGGACTTGGGGCGGAGGCCTGCCCTGCCTGAGAGGCCCTCTGGGGCAGCTGGGGTTACCTGCGGGGCAGGGGCGGGAGTGGGGTGCACGGCGGGGCCGGGTGGCTTGAGGGCGCCCGGAGCTGCTGCTGATTCCAGCAACTGGGAGGCAGGGAAAGCCGGGGACTGGGTGCTGAGAGCGCTTTCGCTGGGGACCCGCTAGGCCTTGTGACCCACTTTATTCCTGTCACCACTCGGGCACGTTTGGAGCAGCGCCCAATGGGGCGCCTGGTCGGCCAGCTCCTCCGGGGAACCCCCGCCCTCCCGGCGCCCGGCCCGCGTGCCGCGGTCCGCAGTCCGAGCGGCCGCCGTTGCCGCCCGCGGGCTGGTTCCGTAAGTGGTCGTGGTTCCGGGGTTCCGTCCCTGGGCAGCGCGCGGCTCTTAGTGTCTGACTCCGGCGACCGCGCGCGGGTTCTCTTCTTTCCTCCACCCGCGCTTCCCGTTCCCCGTCACCCCCGCTGGCGTTTGTAGATTGCTTTTCGCCAGTGAAGCTGGGTTTTCTGGAGTTGGCTCTGGCCCTTGGAGTGTAATTTCCTACACGCAGTGCCTCAGAGTTTATATTCTTTGAAAGTGTTTGTCGCTTTGTAGAAGTCCTCTTGTTGACGGTAGGTGAGCCTAATTCTGCAAGATAAAAGCCTCAGTCTCTGACCTGGCAGATGAAAGATCAAATCGGGTTGTGGTTTCCTGCTATTAGAATGCCATGCTATTAGACTTTAAGGCTTTCTAGTCTTCTTTAAAAAATTAAAAAAAAAAAAAAATTGCACAAGAAACTTTTACAGTCGTTGTTGATTTGACTATAACGCTGAACCCCCCAAATGAAAGGTAATTTTACTTTGAAGATTGCATTTTGATTTGTAGCTTTAAGCGATTAGAGGAGAAAATTGTGCAATATTCCCCTCTACCTGTTTGAAAATAAACGTTCTTAAAAGGATGTAATTTAGATAATGAGTTGCTTTCTCTGAAACGTATCCCTTGGGGACATCGCAAATCTGGTTGGTTTTCAAATCTTGGGGGAAGGAAATTAATTCCAGTGTTAAGTAGTTGGCTGAACAGAATGTCTTAAAAGGTTAGCCTGTAGCATTAGGAGAAATACCTAATGTAAATGATGAGTTAATGGGTGCAGCACACCGACATGGCACATGTATACATATGTAGTAAACCTGCACGTTGTGCACATGTACCCTAGAACTTAAAGTATAATAATAATAAAAAGAAGTAAAGAAAAGGTTAGACTGGAGAAAGCAGACTGAAAATGTTCTAAAGCTAGGCATAATCAGTTATGAAAAAAGAATAAGGAAGCTTTCTGCCTACTGACATGGAAAGATCACAAAAATTTGTTACGAAGTGAAAAAAGCAAGATCTAAGTAGTACATTGTGGATAGCGTGTTATGTCTTAAGGGCGAGGTATAATAATACAAATTTATGTTTGCTCTTTATATAAAGAAATTCTGGGAGGATTTAGAAAACTAGTAGTAATAGAGGAGGGTGAGAAATAGTCTGAGGGAATGGTGGGAAACGAGATGTATTATGTGTATGTCTTCATGTTTTCAAATTTTTGTGTATATTGTGGACTCATAAACTGGGTTAAACAAAAATCCTCCTCCCCCAAATAATTTATGTGATTTTTGTTGCCTAATTTATGGTGATCTGAGTCATTTTCAATATGATTGCTTTTAATATTTTTTAGGAAAATCAACTAACAAGAAAGTTTGGGATACATTTTATGACTATTTACACTTTAATTTTTAAGATTGCGGAGGTCACAAGCATTTATCTTTTAAAGATGTTTATATTTTGCCTTGCTAAAATATATAATGACTGTTTACATTTGGCATTATGGCAGGATTATGCTGCTTTCAGAGTGTAGTTTGTGTTTTCCCCTCCTCTTTTTTTCAGGAGTCATAGGTGGATAAAATTTTACTTAATCCCAAAGTTTTATGACAAACAATTGTGAGGAGTATGTGAACATTCCCTTAAAGTGCTAGTAAACTTGATTGTCCAGGTTAGTTTGCTTTTCAGATTGGGAAACTTTTCTTTCTTTTGAGGAAATCAAACATGAACCCCGGTGAAATGTAAATTGGGATGTGTGTGTGTGTGTGTGTGTGTGTGTGTGTGTGTGTGTGTGTGTGTGTCTGTCTGTCTGTGTCTGGTTGTTTCTCATGAAAAAAGAGTGTACAAAATGAACATTTTTTTAGGACTGTGAATTGTTGCAAACTTTTTAAATGAGGTTAAGACTGCACAGGCAGCTGTTAGATGAGATATAATTTTAGGAGGGAACCCTCAAACTCCCCCTGGTGACTCACATTGTGTAATCAAAGTAGTGAATAGTGAGTAATGGGTTGCAGTTACTGTGGGCATTTTTGTAATATTACCAGTATTCCTTTTTATTTTGTAGGATAGGATACTTGTATTGTTTCTGTTTGATATGTAGGTTTTTCTGATAGACTTCTGCAAAGTGGCACTTACTTTTCATTTGAATTCCATGTGGGTCTATTCAATCTTTTTAAAAAATTGAAATATATATATTTTTTCTTTTTTTTGATACGGAGTCTCACTCTGTCACTAGACCAGAGTGCAGTGGCACAATCTCGACTCACTGCAACCTCTGCTTCCCGGGTTCAAGTGATTCTCTTGCCTCAGCCCCCCGAGTAGCCGGCACTCTTATTTTTAAAGTTACAGAAGTAAATTGACGCTCATAAAAAGTTAAAACAATAGTGTATATATAATAAGTGACAACCCCTTTACATCCACTTCTAGCTCACATTCCTCCCCAGAGGAATCTGCGGAGCCCAGCTACTCATACCTTGACTGAAGGGTGTCACTGTTAGCACCACTATATGATCTTCTAGGTATTTTTCTATGCATTAGCAAATATGTCCTTTTCAGTCTTGAAAACAGAATCGTTTTGAATGATCATCTGCTTTGTCATTTTGCCTCTAGTATGGGCTCTTTTATTACCTGCAGGACAGGGACATGACTTGGAGCCTGTGAGAAAGCTTAACATGTGATAGAGACGGTAGGTCATACTCATCTTTTCACTAGTGAGGGGCCAATTGTTATGGAGGCATTTGCGGAGTTTGCAGGGAGGTCATACTGATGTAAGTTCTATCTGGTATAGATTGAATTTACTGTAAACTTTGAGAGGCTGAGGTGGGAGAATGGCTTGAGCCCAGGAGTTCAGGACCAGCCTGGACAACATAGTGTGACCTCTTTGCTACAACATTTTTTTTTTTAAAAATAGCCAGATGGGGTGGTATGCACCGTAGTTTCAGCTAATTGGGAGGCTAAGGTGGGAGGATCACTTGAAGCCAGGAGTTCTAAAAGAGCAGCCTGGGTGACAGAGTTGACACCCTTTTTTAAACAAAACAAAACCCAAAAAGTACTTGGATTACATGAATTTTTTTTTTTTTTTTTTTTTTGAGACGGAGTCTTGCTCTGTCGCTGGGTCTGGAGCGCAGTGGCCAGATCTCAGCTCACTGCAAGCTCCGCCTCCCGGGTTCCCGCCATTCTCCTGCCTCAGCCTCCGGAGTAGCTGGGACTACAGGCGCCCGCCACCTCGCCCGGCTAGTTTTTTGTATTTTTAGTAGAGACGGGGTTTCACCATGTTAGCCAGGATGGTCTCGATCTCCTGACCTCGTGCCCGTCTCGGCCTCCCAAAGTGCTGGGATTACAGGCTTGAGCCACCGCGCCCGGCCGGATTACATGAATTTTATAGGACTCTTCAGAGTCCAAGTTTTAGGGGTTTCTTTGGCTTTTGACTTGAGCAATAGCGTATGGGTTAAACTTTGATTTGTTTTTCCTTCTGTACTTGCTTGCAGACTCCTACGAAAGCCTCCTAGATTACACCAGCCTCTTGAGCTTCTCTGAAGTGAATCTAAGCAGACTCTCCTTAGCTAAGGACACTGTTACTGACTTGGATAAAATTTAGCTTTTGAAGGGAAAAGGAGAGAAGAGGCTCTTTGGTCTGGCTTTTGCTTAACTGACAGCAAACAACTAATATGCACTACTCTCTCCTCCATCCATCCCTCTGGTTCTCTAATAGTTCCAGAGGGTTGTTTGTTTTAAACCAGGTTACAACGAATTACCAAACCTTAATTCTTTTTAGCTGATAGAGTTTGCAAAAAGTTCAGAGTATTGATAAAGACTGTTTACTATGGGAGATACCTAGAAAGATGCAGGATAATTGACCCTGCCTTCGGTGGAATCTAGTATGGTTAAAACAGCATAGACTATTATTATTATTATTATTTGAGACAGAGTCTTGCTCTGTCACCCAGGCTGGAGTGCAGTGTCATGATCTCAGCTCACTGCAACCTCCGCCTCCTGGGTTCAAGCGATTCTGCTGCTTCAACCTCCCTAGAGTAGCTGGGATTACAGGTGCCTGCTACCACACCCGGCTAATGTTTGTATTTTTAGTAGACACCATGTTTCTCCGTGTTGGCCAGGCTGGTCTTGACCTGCTGACCTCAGGTGATCCGCCCACCTCGGCCTCCCAAAGTGCTGGGATTATAGGGGTGAGCTACCGTGTTCAGCTGAAAAGCTTAGACATTATAACACAAGGTAGAAAATGACAAATTTTAGAAGAAAATTACATACAGGATTTGTAAGGGTGAGCCTATTTCTGGCTGTTTTTTTGTTTGTTTTTGTTTTTTGGTGGGGGGGAGGCATGGGGTTTTGAGGGAGAATATGTATCTCAACCTTTTAATCAGTTAAGAAAGGAAAGTTAGATCTTAGCTCTTGATAATGTAAGGAGTTGTTACATTCTTTTAGCAGGTATCTGTGAGACTGAGAGCTATTTCAATAGTTTTTTTTAAAGCTTTCCCACTGGAAAGAACCCTTTGATGTTTTATTTAATAATTATAATACAGCCTCTGTAATCACTTCAAGATTGCTAGAAAAATTTGGAAATTAAATCCTATCAGTTAACTGTTGTCTACCACCAAATATGTCAGCCAGTGTTAATATTAAAAGAAAATTGTTTCCTCTTATCTCAGTCTTGAAGCATGTATTTTATGTCACCTCTTCCCCACATTTTTACTTCTAGTGCTGTGTCAAAATATTTATTTGCTGTAACTATTTTAATAAAACAACACTGTGGGGGAAAAGTCAGAGTTCTACACTGTAGCTAAACCTTTTGATGTTTATCTGTTTCCTTATAGTTTTTTACAGATGCATAAAGTAAAATATTTTTTAAGTTCTTTGTAGGCGTTATACCAATGGCTGTTGCATTTTCTCCTTTTTTGAATAAAAAATTCTAGATGGAGTTGTATGAATTATTTATAGAACACTCACGTATCAGCAATATAATTATTACTAATTGACTATAATTACATAATGGCATTTATATGTACAGGTTGCTTTACAGCCGTTTGTTAAAAGCCCTTTTAGGTGTAACTTAAAAAGGTAGATAAAGAGATTCCTGTTTTTTTTCCATGTTTTAAATTATTTAAATTTATTCTCATAGTCTCAACTCTGAGTTATTACTTTAGTTGGATATTTCAGAGATATAATTCTGCTAATTTTAAGTCTTAGAAGTCTACAGAAAGAAATCACTTGTGAAAAATGAAATTTCATGAATTTGTGTTTTAAAGTATGCTGTTTCAGATATAATTTGCTTTTCATTTTTCAGAAACATTTTCATTTTTTACATTAATAATGACGGACATTAATTTTCTTTTTCAAAGAGTTCATATTCAGGTAGTTAACATTTTTAATTCTCATCCCAAATAGTGGAAAATGAGATGTGAGGGCTATCTGGCTGTGACATGTTACCTCATTGATCCCCAGGGTTGATTCAGCTCATCTGGCTGACTCGGCAGGCATCCCCTTCCTCCCTCACTGCTCCATGTGTGTCCCTCCTGAAGCTGCATGCTTGGTCGAAGAGGATAACCATCCCTAATAGAGGAGGACCGGTCTCGGGTCAAGGGTATATGAGTAGCTGCGCTCCCCTGCTAGAACCTTCGAACAAACTCTCAAGGTCCAAATAGTGGAAAATGAAAGTACAGGTTGATTCGTATTGGCAGGTTTTGGTATTAAAGTAAAAGTTAAAAAGCACAAATGGGGGATATACCAATAAAGGTTAGACCATATCCCTAGCATGTAGTTTAATGTAAAAAGTTGCCTTTGACCCTTGCCCCCTCCCCTCCCCTCTCCTCCCCTCCTGTCCCCTTCCCTCTCTTCCCCTCCCCTACCCTCCTTTCC
>NW_012119221.1:1034366-1059398 GCF_000951035.1 Colobus angolensis palliatus | reverse complement strand
GTCTCGATCTCCTGACCTCGTGATCCACCCGTCTTGGCCTCCCAAAGTGCTGGGATTACAGGCTTGAGCCACCGCGCCTGGTCTATGTATACTTATATGATGTTATGGGTTCATAATGTAGTCCACTGTAGTGCAAGCTATTAACAGTGAATCATCAACATATTTTCATGTCAGTATTTTTCTGCTATGTGATTATTTTTAGTAGGTATGTAACATTCTCATCTCTGTAATACTTATCAATTTTCTGTTGGACGTTGAAGTTGTTTTCAATTTTTAGAGTAATAATACTGTCACTTCCCTATATTATGCATTTTGATACTGGCCTACCTACTATCAGTGATTTTTTTCTATTTTTGTTTCTCTGAAAATATCTCAATTTCACTTTTTTTTTTTTTTTTTCTTTTTTTTTGAGACAAGGTCTCATTCTGTCACCCAGGCTGGAGTGTAGTGGTAATAACATGGCTCAATGTAGCCTCAACCTTTTGGGCTCAGGCAATCCTTCCACCTCAGCCTCCTCAGTAGCTGGAACCACAGGCGCATACCACCATGCCCAGCTAATTTTTAAATTTTTTTGTAGGGACAGGGTCTTGTCATGTTGCCCAATCTGTTCTTGAACTCCTGGGCTTAAGAGATCCTCCCACCTTGGCCTCCCAAAGTGCTGGGGTTATAGGTGTGAGCCACCATGCATGGCATTTTCACCTTTTTTGAAGTGTTTTGTTTTGTTTTGTTTTGTTTGATACAGTCTCGTTCTGTTTCCTAGGCTGGAGTGCAGTGGCTGCAGCTTCTGCCTCCTAGGTTCCAAATGATTCTCATGCCACAGCCTCTTGAGTAGCTGGGATTATAGGTGTGTACTACCATGCCCAGCTAAATTTTTTTGTATTTTTAGTAGAGATAGGATTTCGCCGTGTTGGCCACGCAGGTCTCTAAACTCATGGCCTCAAGTGATCTGCCCACCTTGGCCTCCCAAAGTGCTAGGATTACAGGCATGAGTCACCGTGGCTGGCCTGAAGTGTGTTTTCATTGGCTATAAAGTTCTAAGTTGGTAGTTATTTTCTTTCAACACATTCAAGAATGTTTGATTGCTTTCTGTCTTCCTTTCTTTTTGTTGAAGTCAGCTACCAGTCTTATCGAAGGCAATGTATTAGCTATATTCTTGCTGAGGATAATGTGTCTTTTATTTTATTTTGGCTACTTTTAAGACTATCTTACTTTTAAAGCACTTCGACTATGATGTGTTCAGATGTGGTTTTCTTTGTCGCTTTATGTTTATAGAGTTTTTTGAATCTGTAGCTGGATGCCTTTTAGTTTTGGAAAGTTCTGTTACCACCTTTTCATATATTCTGCCCCTTTTTTTCTTTTTAGATCCTAATTACACATATATTAAAAGTAATTATCATGTTCCACATGTTGAAAAATTTTTTTTTCTCTGTTTGGATATTTTCTATTGACCTGCCTTCCAGTATGCCAAAACTATCTTCTCTTTTTGGCAAAACTAATCTTTTGTATTCTTAATTTTACATTGTGGTTTTGAGTTCTAGAGTATTCCTCTGATCTTATTTTATAGACTTGTAATAGACTCCAGTTCTCTTGAACATACTAATTATAGTTATTTAAATGCTTGTCTTTTCCAATATCGGCATCATCTGTTGGTCTGTTTATCTTGTTTGTTTTTCTGTTGGTTATTGGTCATATGGTTGTATTGTTCTGTCTCTTCACATGCCTGGTAAGTTTTCCAAGGAACTTACCCATTTCATTTAACTTGTTGCATTTATTGGCAAAAAGTTGCTTATAATACTCTATTATTGTTCTTTTACTATCTGTAGAAAGTGTAATGAGTCTAATACCTGTATAACCTGTAGAGATTTAGTATCGTTCCCAATGCTAGTAATTTGTGTCTGCTCCCCTTTTCCCTGATTAGTCTGGCTAGAAGTTTACTAATTTTATTGAGGTTCTTGAAAAGTTAACTTTTAGTTTGACTGCCTGTAGTTTTCTTATTTCTGCCCTGGTCTTGATTTCCTTTCCTCAGCTTATTTTGGGTTTAATTTGTTTTCTTTTTCTAGTTTCTTAAGATAGAAGCTGAGGTCATTGATTTGTGACCTTTTTTCTTTTCTATTGTAAGCATGCTATAAACTTCCCTTTAATTGTTTATAATTTATTTATTTGTTTTTTGAGACAAGGTCTCACTATTGCTCAGGCAGTGCAGTGGCATAATCATGGCCCATTGCAGCCTTGATCACTCGGGCTCAAGTGATCCTCCCACTTCAGCCTCTTGACTAGCTGGGACTGCAGGCATGTGCCACCATGCCTGGCTAATTTTTTATTTTTATTTTATTTTTTTTGAGACTGGGTCTCACTCTGTTGCCCAGGCTTAAGTGCAGTGGCACAGTCACGGCTCACCACAGCGTTGACCTCTCGGGCTCAAGAGATCCTCCCACCACAGTCTCCTAAGTGCTGGGACTACAGGCATGTGCCACCATGCCTGGCTAATTTTTGTATTTTTTGTAGAGATAGGGTTTCAGCGTGTTGCCCAGACTGGTCTTGAACTCCTAAGGTCAGGCAATCCACTTGCCTTAGCCTCCCAAAGTGCTGGAATTACAGGTGTAAGCCACCATACCTGGCCACAGTTTATTAAATTTTTTTCTGGGCCGGGCGCGGTGGCTCAAGCTTGTAATCCCAGCACTTTGAGAGGCCGAGACGGGCAGATCACGAGGTCAGGAGATGGAGACCATCCTGGCTAACACGGTGAAACCCCGTCTCTACTAAAAAATACAAAAAGCTAGCCGGGAGAGGTGGCAGGCGCCTGTAGTCCCAGCTACTCGGGAGGCTGAGGCAGGAGAATGGTTTGAACCCGGGAGGCGGAGCTTGCAGTGAGCTGAGATCTGGCCACTGCACTCCAGCCCCGGCAACAGGGCGAGACTCTGTCTCAAAAAAAAAAAAAATTTTTTTTCTGAAGACAAGGATGTCACTGTGTTGCCCATGTTGGTCTTGATCTGAGTTCAAGCAGTCCCCTTTCCTTGGCCTCCTGGAGTGCTGTGATGTGAGCCACCACTCCTGGCCGTTTCCAGTTTTTGATATATTATGTTTCCATTTTCATTCCATTCAGAATACTTTATAATTTCTTTTCTGATGTCTTATTGGGTCTATAGTTTGTTTATAAGTGTGTTATATATTTTTCAGATATTCGAGGATTTTCCCGAGATCATTGTTATTTTTAATTTAATTCCATTGTGATGAGATAAATTTAAATTTATTTGGATTTATTTCATGGCCTAGAGTATATTCTGTTATGGTAAGCGTTCTTCATGTGCAGTTGAAAAGAATGTGTGTTTTGTTGTTAGGTGGAGTATTTTACAAATGTCAATTAGGTTAAGTCTGTTGATTGTTTTGTTTATGTCTCATAATTTTTGATTGAATGCCAGGCATTGTGTAGTAAAAAAATTAAGCAAGCATTACCAGGTAGTGGTACATTTTGCTGGGTTGGGAGAGGGGTGGGGGAAGGGGAAGTTCTATGCAGATAGGCTAGGGAGCTGTATTAGTCTGTTTGCATTACTATAAAAGAATACCTGAGACTGGGTAATCTATAAAGAAAATAAGTTTAATTGGCTTATGGTTCTCCAAGGTATATAGGAAGCATGGTGCTGGCATCTGCTTATTGTGAGGCTTAGTAAGCTTCTAGTCATGGCTGAAAGTGAAAGGAGAGCAGGTACATCACATGGCAACAGTGGGAGCAAGAGAGCAAGGCGGGGCAGGTCCCAGACTTTTCAACAACCAGATCTTGTGTGAACTCACTTATTACCGAGGAGATGGTACTAAGCCATTCTTGAGAGATTTGCCGCCATGACCCGGTTGCCTCCTCCTGGGTCCCTCTTCCAGCATTGGGAATTACATTTACATTTCATCATGAAGTTTTGAGGGGACAAACATCCAACCCATATCAGGAGCCCATCATCTTAAATTATGTGGAGGCTGGGTTGCTATTTTAATAGTTTGTTATCCTTATTTTTTCAGGTGTTATCTTTTAAGGCTTTCATTTCAAAGCCTGTTGGTCTTGTCCCTTTAGCAATGCCAAAGGTGGGAAATTTCACTTTGCTTTTTAAAGTTTTTTAGTTAACTTTGTAGCCTTTTACCCTGCATGGTTTTAAAATTCAGCAAATATGCTGAAGGGAGATACCACCCTTAAGCTTGAGGTCCTTGCATGAAATTTTTTATGAGAATTAGTCTCCTAGTTTTGTTATTTCCGCCTTGTGTGAACACCAAAAGCTGTCCTGGCTTCTGTGTTCCTCAGCAACAATATTTTACACAGGTCAGGCCTCAGTTTTCAGCCTCTAGCCCAAGCAATAATTAGGAAATACTCCCAGGGAAAAGACAGATGCTGATCATCTAAATACCCTTAAAATATTCTCCCCATCTCTGAGCTGGAGGTTGCAGTGAGCCAAGATCACACCACTGCACTCCAGCCTGGGCGACAGAGCAAGACGCCATCTCAAAAAAAAAAAAAAAGATTCTCCTCATCACTGTAATTTTAGACCACCTTCTTTCCCATGCTTCCACAACTCTTCACTACCTTTAAAAATATGATTTTTATAATTTATTTAGCTTTTTAAGTTGTTCTTAGCAAGAATATTGGCCTGCTTCAAACTAGTTCATTTTACCTAAGTGCAGACAATTTCCTATTATTATTATTGTCATTTATTTTTGCAGAGATAGGATCTGACTTTGTTGCCCAGGCTGGTCTTGAACTCCTGGCTCAAGTGATCCTCCTGCTTTGACCTTCCAGAGTACTAGGATTACAGGCATGAGCCACTTTACCTGGCCCCTATTATTTTTTAAAGGTGTACAGAATACTCAGTATTTATGAGCTGTTTTATGTAGTGTTCTTGAGGTATTTTGTTTGATGCAGTATGTTTTTTAAAATTGATTTGTATTGGAGTGTAATGTATATATGTTAAAATCTGCCCAATTTAAGTATGCAGATTGAGTTTTGGCAAACCTAAACATTCTTGTAAGCACCACAATCAAGAAGCAAAAAAAAAAAAATTTTTATACTGATACGGGGTCTTGCTGTATTGACCAGGTTGGAGTGTAGTGGCAATATAGCGAGGCCTTTGGCTCTCCAAAAAAATAGAAAAAGAATAGCCAGACGTGGTGGCATGCGCTTGTGATCCCAGCTACCCAGGAGCTGAGATGGGAGGATTGCTTGAGCCCAGGAGGTTGAGGCTGCAGTGAGCCATTGACTGCTGCTGGACTCCAGCCTGGATGATAGAGCAAGACTCTCTCAAAAAAAAAAAAAAAAAAAAAATTGTCACTTTATACAGAAAAGGCTGCTGAGAGTTTGTTTAGGGTTGTATTTACTCTATAGATGAATTTAAAGAAAATTGATAGCAACATTGAGTCCTTTGATCCTTGAACACAATATACCTCTCCATTCATTTAGGCCTTTCATTTTTCTCAGTAGTGCTTTAGTCTTTTAGTATACCTTTAATGGTGGTCTTTATCTTGTTCATTCAGCAGGTGTATATTGAGCATCTCCTCAGTGCCAGGTACTGTTCTATTTGCTGGGGAACAAAGCCCTGCCTTCAGGGAGCTTATGTTCTAACTGAGGAAACCAGATGAGAAACTAGTGAGTTAAATATATGCTAGATGGGTATTTATACTGTGGAAAAAACCAAATCAAGGCGTCAGGATTAGAGTCTATTAGCATGTAAGGATAAAATGGATATTTTAGTTTTGGCTGCTATAATAAAAATACCCAGGAGTATTAGATACTGCAGTACAGCAGCACATAGACTGTGTGCTGTTGAATTTGGTTTGCGAGTATTTTTTTTTTTTAAGAGTAAAAATATCAGTATTCATTAGGTTTATTGCTGTAGCTTTCTTTTTTTGTGATATCTTTGGTTTTGATATCAGGATAATTCTGGCCTTTTAGAATGAGTTTGAAAATGTTCTCTCGCATATAGTTCTTTGGAAGAGTTTGAGGATTGGCTTGGTGATAGTTGAGAGTAGAATAAGCACTCGTTTCAAGTTTGGTATTGTTCCATTGATGCTCCACTTGACTCACTGCATATTACAACTGTAATTATTAATTATTTCTTTGCTGGTAATCATAAGGTAGTACAACCTAGATTAAATGGCAAACAAATGTACAAAACATTTTATTACTTACTGGGTTCTTTATAAATGTTTTAAGACACACGCAAAAAGGAAAACATCGAGAGTTTACTGAAAAGCAAAAGTTTTGTAATGTGTCTTGAATTTAGTAAACAAGTATCCACTCTCCTACATCTTAAACAAGCACTTTGTTTTTGTTTTATTTTTTGAAGATGGAGTCTCGCTCTATTGCCCAGGCTGGAGTGTAGTGGTGTGATTTGGGATTACTACAACCTCTGCCTCCCAGGTTGAAGCTGTTCTCCTGCCTCAGCCTCCCGAGTAGCTGGGATTACAGGCGTGTGCCACAACGCCTGGCTAATTTTTATGTTGTTAGTAGAGACGGGGTTTCACCATGTTGGCCAAGCTGGCCTCAAACTCTTGACATCAGGTGATCCACCTGCCTTGGCCTCCCACAAAGTGCTGGGATTACAGAAGCATGAGCCACCATGCCTGGCCTTAAACAAGCACTTTTTAATGGATTTATGAACAATCACAAAAATCTTTAGTCAGTGAAATGATTTAAATTACTTTCTAGGCAGAAAAATATTCTAATATGTATCTAAAATACTTAATTAAAAACTGTTGGAAAAATTTGGAGATCAAAACTTTTAGGTCATCGTAAAAAAATTAATAACATCACATTTTGGCTTCTCACATTTTGGAGAGGTATATTGTGTTCATTCTTTGGCATGTGGATATTCAGTTTTCCCAACACTGTTTGTTGTAGAGACTGTTTTTTTCTCCATTGGGTAGTCTTGGCACCCTTGTCACAAGTCATTTGGTGATATGTGCAAGGGTATATTTCTGTTCTGTTCCATTGGTCTGTAGCTCTGTCTTTATGTCAGTACCATACTGTCTTGATTACTGTTGCTTTGTAGTGTGTTTTGAAATAAGAAAGTATGAGGCCTCCAAATTTTTGGTTGTTTTTCAAGATTGGTTTGACTACTTGGGGATCCCTTGAGATTCTATGTGAATTTTATGATGGTTTTGTTTCTGTTTCTGCAAAAAAAATGTCGTTGAGAATTTGACAGGGATTACATTGAATCTTTAGATTGCTTTAGGTAGTATGGACATTTTAACAGTAATGTTTAATTACTGTTAAAACATGGAATGTTTTTCCATTTATTTGTATTCTCTCTTTGATTTCTTTTAGCAACGTTCTGTAGTTTTCAGAGTACAAGTCTTTTATCTCCTTGGTTAAGTTTATTCCTGAGTATTTTATCCACTCTACCCTGCCAACCCCTTTTCTTTCTTTAAAGAGATAGGGTCTCTGTCACCTAGGCTGGAGTGCAGTGGCACAATCATGGCTCACTGTGACCTTGAACTCCTGGGCTCAAGTGATCCTCCTGCCTCAGCCTCCCAAGTAACTGGGGCTAAAAGTATATGCTTCCATGCTTGCCTAATTTTTTGATTTTTCTTATAGACATAAGATCTCAAATTCCTGGCTTCAAGCAGTCCTCTCACCTTGGCCTCCCAAAGTGCTAGGATTACAGGTTTGAGGCAGCCTTTCCTCTTTTGATACTATAGTAAATTGGGATTTTTTTTTTTAAATTTTCTTTTCCAGTTGGTCATTTTTAGTATATAGAAACACAACTGATTTTTTTTTTTTTTTTTTTTTGAGACGGAGTCTCGCTCTGTTGCCCAGGCTGGAGTGCAGTGGCGCGATCTCGGCTCACTGCAAGCTCCGCCTCCCGGGTTTACGCCATTCTCCTGCCTCAGCCTCCCGAGTACCTGGGACTACAGGCGCCCCCCATCTCGCCCGGCTAGTTTTTTGCATTTTTTAGTAGAGACGGGGTTTCACCGTGTAGACCAGGATGGTCTCGATCTCCTGACCTCGTGATCCACCCGTCTCGGCCTCCCAAAGTGCTGGGATTACAGGCTTGAGCCACCGCGCCCGGCCACAACTGATTTTTGTGTATTGATTTTGGATCCTGAAACTTTGCTGAAATCATGTATTAGTGCTAACAGTTTTTTTGTGGATTCTTCTTTAGGGCTTTCTGCATATAAATCATGTCATCTGTATACAGAAGTAATTTCCTTTCTTATTTGAGTGCCTGTTATTTATTCTTCTTGCCTAATTGCTCTATCTAGGACTTCTGGTACTGTGTTAAACAGAAGTGATGAGAGTGGGCATTCTTGACTTCCTCCTAATCCTGGAAGAAGTGATCAGTCTTTTACCATTGAATAGGATGTTAGCTGTGGGGTATTCATATATGGTGTTTATTATGTTGAGGTAGTTTCCTTCTATTCTTAATTTATTGAGTGTTTTTATCATGAAAGGGTGTTCGATCTTGTCAAATGCTTTGGTTCATCAATTGGAATCATGTGGTTTTTGTGCTTCATTCTATTAATATGGTGTATTACCCTAATTGATTTTTGTGTTTTGAACCATCCTTGAATTTCTGGTATAAATCCCACTTGGTCATGATATATAATCCTTTTAATGTGCCATTGAATTTGGTTTAAGATTTAAAAAATCGGTATTCATTATGGTTATTACTGTGGTTTTCTTGTGGTGTCTTTGGTTTTGGTATCAGGGTAATGGTGGCCTTTTAGAATGAGTTTGGAAATGTTCCCTCCTCTTTTAGTTCTTTGGAAGAGTTTGAGGAGGATTGGGTTAATTCCTTTCTTTTTTTTTCTTTTTTTCTTTTTTTTTTTTTTTTTGAGACGAAGTCTTGCTCTGTCACCAGGCTGGAATGCAGTGGCGTGATCTCGACTCACTACAGTCTCCACCTCTTGGGTTCAAGCGATTCTCCTGCCTCAGCTTCCTGAGTAGCTGGGACTACAGGCGTGCACCACCATGCCCAGCTAATTGTAGTTTTAGTAGAGATGGGGTTTCGCCATGTTGGCCAGGATGATCCGGATTTCTTAACCTCGTGATCCACCCTTCTCAGCCTCCCAAAGTGCTGGGATTACAGATGTGAGCCACCATGCCCGGCCTGGTTAATTCTTTTAAATGATTGGTAGAATTCTCCAGTAGAGCCTCCTAGGCTATTGTTGTTGTTGTTGAGATCTGCTTTTATTTCTTGATTTACTAACTTCAAATTATATCTATTGACTCATTACTAAGAAAGATGAGGATTTAGCTCACTTACACTTTACTTAATTATTGTGCTAGGGTGATTTTTCTTTTCTGTAGTCTAAAGTCGTAATACTAGTGGAACTCAAGAAATAAAATATTTACTTATTTCTTCTTGTACTTCATCAGTTTTTCAAAATCATGCCACTAGATTGCTTTGTATCTAGATGACTTTTTGTTCATCTTTTCCTCCCACAGTTTGTAATTGTCTTTTTTTCTTGATAGAGAAATATATACCTTTATCATATTGTCAGATGTTTTTCCTTCTTGGATCATAATATCTGTTAACTGTTAGGTGGAATCCCTTTTCCTGGAGATATCACTCTTAGAGCCCTCATACTTCCTTTTTCAGTCTTGACAGGTTGTAAGCTGCTGTATATATGTCATTCTGAGATATTCCATGACCTCATTTCTGGTTGGATTTACTGTTTTAGATGCTACATCTTCCTCTTTTATGGCATTCTTCCTTTTTGGCTGGAATGTATTTACTTTTTTTTTTTTTTTTTTGTGATGGAGTCTGACTCTTTTTCCCAGGCGGGAGTGCAGGGGCACAATCTTGGCTCACTGCAGCCTCCACCTCCTGAGTTCAGCCGATTCTCCTGCTTCAACCTCCCCAGTAGCTGGGATTACTGGCATTTGCCACCATGTCTTGCTAATTTTTGTACTTTTAATAGAGACAGGGTTTCACCATGTTGGCCAGGTTGGTCTTAAACGCCTGACCTCAAGTGATCCACCCTGCTTGGCCTCCTGAAGTGCTGGGATTATAGGCATGAGCCACCACATCCTGCTTTGAATGTTTTTTAAATTAACTTCAGTATACAGAGTACTTACAATGTAATATTGTGAATTCTTGCATGTCTGAAAATAGCTTTGGCCTGGGTCATAATTGCTTGATAGTTTGGCTGGGTGTAGACATTTACATTCAAATTAATTTTCTCTTACAACTTAGAGGTTTCTGGTCTATTCTGTTGAGCATCAAGATGGTAAGATGTCTGATGCTACTCTGTCTCGCTACTTTCTAAATGATCTTTTCCCTCACTCGCAAAGACAAGCTTTAGTATCTTTGTCCTTTGTAGTTGTGGAATTTTATAATTATGTGTTTAGATATGAATTGTTTTTGTCATTCTTTGCTGGACTCAGTAGGTCCTTTCAGTTGAAATGCAAGTGTCTCCCTTCAGTTATGGAAAATGTTCTTTTACTGTTTCCTTGGTAATACTTCTTAGTCTAAGGTGGGAGGATTGCTTGAAGCTAGGAGTTTGAGACTAGCCTAGGCAATATAATGAGACCCCATCTTTACAAGAAAATTAAAATATGAGTTGAGCATGGTCATGCATGTCTGTAGTCCTAGCTACTTGGGCGGCTGAGACTGGAAGATCACTTGAGCTCAGGAGTTCGAGGCTGCAGTGAGCTATGATTGTGCCACTGCACTCCTGCCTGGGCAATAAAGTAAGACTGTGTCTCTTAAAATCTAAAAAATAGATAATATCTTTATCTTGGTCTTTTTCTAGCTATTGTTTCTTCTTGTATGTCTGGGGATCCTTATTGTTAGTTAATGGTTCTTGCTAAAGGACTGCCTTGATTATATTAGGTGCTGCTGTTGGTTTCCTGTATTGTAGTGGTGGACTTGTGTTCTAATTGCTATCTTGGAATGAGAAGACTATTTGGCAACTCTTTGTACATAGTTGGAGCATCTCTTGTTTGCTGGCAAGTTAGGTTTAGGGCAGAAGATCAGGGAACCTGTTTTTAGGCGTAGGAGCTTTCCAACTGCCGTATAGAAATGGACTCTACAGACACTAATATTCACACCAGAAGACCTAGTTTCTTTCTGTTCAGTTTGTTAACTGTCTTTAGAAAAAAAAAAAAGAGTATTTCACTTTTTGTACCTACAGGTAACATTGGCCCTTACTTAGTCTTTGAGGTGGTAGGGAGAAAGAACAGGTGAAGCTTTCTCTTGTTTTCAGCCTCTTTACCTACTAACACTGAGCCTAGAATCTCTGAAAGATTGACTTCGACCTTCACTGTAGTCCTTTCATGTGTAGATTTTGGGCTGTGCTTCACTTAGGTCTGTTTAAACTTAACACACTTGGGTCTCCTTTCTGTTCTCCAGAAATCTATTGTAAACACTTTCTCTCTGTTCTTTTCATTGTCTTACAGATTTATTCTTTTTTGTTTTTATGTGGTCATCTGCACAGACTTTCGGCATGGCAGGGGCAGCAAACATGAGTGTTTATCATCATCATCATCTCATTCACTCCCCAAGTTTCTTTAAAATAAGGCAGTCGGGGGCAGGGGTGAAAGAAATAGTCATTTCACCCCTAAATACTTCAATATGTTTAATTAATTAATTAATTATTTTTTGAAATGGAGTTTTGCTCTTGTTTCCCAGGCTGGAGTGCAGTGGCGTGATCTTAGCTCACTGCAGCCTCTGTCTCCTGGGTTCAAGTGATTCTCCTGCCTCAGCCTCCCAAGTAGCTAGGATTACAGGTATGCACCACGAGACCTGCTAATTTTGTATTTTTAGTAGAGACAGGGTTTCACTCTGTTGGTCAGGCTGGTCTCAAACTCCTGACCTTAGGTGATCCACCCACCTCGCCTCCCAAAGTGCCAGGATTACAGGTGTGAGCCACCACACCCAGCTGATATTTTCTTTCATAATCTCAGTATCATTACCACACCTAACAAAATTAATAATACTTCCTTAATATCATAAAACAGCTAGTTCATATTCAGATTTTTTCAAAAATGCCTTTTTGTTGCTTTATTTGAATCAGGATTTGAATCAGGTATATACCTGCCAGTTATGTTTTTTTAGTCTTTTAAAAATTCTATTTTCTCTTTTTCAGTCATGCCTATATAATGATTGAATCTTTTTTTTAAAAAAGGTATTATTTGGGAGAGGAATGACATCAGTTTGTAGATCACCTTTGATAGAAAATGTTTGGGCAAACTATGTGTTGTATAGTTTTGTTCTCTCTAATATCCTAAGAAAGTAAAACCTGCCCCAAATATGCTTTTGTTTTTACAGGATGTTTTAAACATATACAACAGCATATAGAATAGTAAAATAAACTCCTATGTACCCATCACCTACTTTTAGTGATTTATTTACTCAACACCTCTCGTTTCATTTATACCTTAATCTCCTTACCCTCTTCTAATATTATTTTCAAGTATATTCCACATATTATTTATCTGTTAATATTTTAAAGTATATTTCTAAAAATGATTACCACAGTAAAGACTCCCAAGTCTTTTTACCCTCCATGTTGAAGGAACTGGGTCTATTTTTCTTTATAATGTTTCACATTCTGCGTTTTCTTAGTCCTTTTGATGTCATTTTACTTACTTTTTTTTTTTTTTTTTTTTGATACAGAGTCTCGCTCTGTCGCCCAGGTTGGAGTGCAGTGGCCCCATCTTGGCTCACTGTAGGGTCCGCTTCCCGAGTTCACGCCATTCTCCTGCCTCAGTATCCCAAGTAGCTGGGACTACAGGCGCCCACCACCTTGCCTGGCTAATTTTTCGTATTTTTAGTAGAGACGGGGTTTCACCTTGTTAGCCAGGATGATCTCGATCTACAGACCTCATGATCCGCCCACCTCGGCCTCCCAAAGTGCTGGGATTACAGGCGTGAGCCACCGCTCCCAGCCTAGAACTTTTTTTTTTCTGTATTGTCGACACTGCACCTCTTCCCCAGACCTGGGGGCAAACACAGTAGTGTGATTTGGAGGATGAGAAACTGTCTTAATTTATTGTTTTAAGATTTCTTTGCCTTCTTGAATGTGACATTACTGCTGTTGAGAATGTATGATCTAAAGGTTCATAAATTCTAGTTCGACTCTTAACAAGAATATTTTGTAAGTAGTACTGTTACTACATATTACATCATGATATGTGGTTGTCCCAGTGTTAGAGATGTTAAGATTGATCAGTGAATTCAGTTGGTGACAATATGATCCATTGTGAAATTCACCATTACTTTTTCTCCTAATGGTTTTTAGGGTTGATGATTTTTGCCTGTGTATGTAATTTCTTTTGTTCTTAGTTGAAATTTTTCTTTAAAGGAGTAGCTCTTAGTACTTTGGTCCCTTTGCCTACCTTGAAATACAGTTTGACAGGACAGGCAAGGAAAATGCTTTGTTAATTTCGTATTACAGATTGAATATCTCTTACCTGAAATGCTTGGGATTAGAAGTGTTTCAGACTTCATATTTTTTTCCGATTGTGGAATATTTATAGTATACTTTTCAGTCGAGTATCCGGAAAATCTGAAATCTGAAATACTCCTTTGAGTGTCATGTCATTGCTCAAAAAGGTTCATATTTTGTAGCATTTCTGATTCTGGATTTTTGTATTAGGCATACTCAACCTATACTTAAATATTTTCTTATTAACCTTTGGCATACTATCAGTACACACTGGAATTTTTTTTTTTTTAAATAGTTCTAACTATTGAAGGACTAATAATTTCTTGACTGTCCTTTTTTCTTAAAGGCCTTTGAAAGAAGAAAGGTAACATATACTTTAAAAGCATTTTTTATTTAGCCAGGTGTGGTGGCTGATGCTTGTAATTCCAGCACTTTGGGAGACCGAGGCGGGTGGATCACTTGAGGCCAGGAGTTCAAGACCAGCCTGGCCAACATGGTGAAACCCCGTCTCTACTAAAAATACAAAAAAAATTAGCTGGGCATGGTGGTGGGCACCTTTAATCCCAGCTACTCGAGATGAAGATTGCAGTGAGCCAAGATTGTGCCATTGCACTCCAACCTGGGCAGCAAGAGCAAAACTCCGTCTCAAAAAAAAAAAAAAAAAATTGTTATTCATTTATTTAGAGACAAGATCTTGCTCTGTTACCAAGGCTGGAGTGCAGTGGTGTGATCATAGCTTATCGTAACTTCCAATTCCTGGGCTCAAGCGATCTTCTTGCCTCAGACTTCTGAGTAGCTTTAACTATAGGCGTGTGCCACCATGTCTGGCTGTTTTTCTTTTTTACTAAAGAACAGGGTATGTGGCACAGGCTGGTCTCAAACTCGCAACCTCAAGTGATCCTCCCATGTTGTCCTTTCAAAGTGCTGCGATTACAGACATGAGCCACTGTGCGCAGCCAAGATTTTCTTTTTAAAAACTGAATAAAACTCATTCTTTCATTGCTTATATTCCTGTAGCTTTAAGGATTGTGATTCATCATTCTAAGACTTGTTTCATTACTAAGATTTGTTTCATTTCATTCATAACATATTACTCATCAATTATTTCCATCCCTCCTAAAAGATAATATGAAAATGGAAAAATGATGGAACCACCTAGGAGAGTGATAGAATATGGAAATAAATTGTCACTGTTGTATTTTTGCATTTCCCAAAGTATTATATCATCTTTCTAGAAGTTATATGTCTGGAGATACCATCATTGTAGGCTGCTTTCTGCTTTCATTAGAAACAGTTGAGAATTTAGAAATTTTCATTTCTGCCCATTATGGCAAAGAGGAAAAATTACAGGAAGATGTTTCACACCTCTTTGACAAACCAGCACATAAATGCAAAGAGAAAAATAAATGCACTTCAGGCTTTATTCAATAGAAATTTCATGTGAATCACTGGACCATCATTGTCCAATAGAAATTTTGTGTGAACCACAAATGTAAGTAATAGGTATAATTTAAAATAAGAAAATAAAAATAGGTCAAGCAAATTAAGCAAAATCTCAGACTGTACTTATTCATATAATAGGTGAATTTTCTCAAACTCAGAAATCAATGCATGAAGAATTATATTTCTGAGTGAAAAAATAAAAATATAGTTATTCTTATCTAGTGAGTCATTTCACAAGTGTTAATATTTTCTGTTTTCTTTTTTCTATTTATTTATTTATTTATTTATTTTATTTTATTTTATTTTTGAGACAGAGTCTCACTCTGTTGCCTAGGCTAGAGTGTAGTGGTGTGATCTTGGCTCACTGCAATCTCTGCCTCGCAGACTCAAGCAATTCTCCTGCCTCGGCCTCTTGAGTAGCTGGGACTACAGGCCGGTGCCACCATGCTCAGCTAATTTTTTTTTTGTATTTTTAGTAGAGAGAGGGTTTTGCTGTGTTGGCCAGGCTGGTCTTCAAACTCCTGGCCTCAAGTGATCCGCCTGCTTCAGCCTCCCAAAATACTGAGATTACAGACATAAGCTGCTGTGCCCGGCCAGGTATGAATATTTTCTCATAAGCCTTACACCATCCTGTTTTGCTAGAATGATGTGTTCTTTCATCTTTTATGATGTTTGCATGCCAAAATTTACTAGATAACAGTTTGTAATGCTAAAGACGTGTAACAAAGGTGACTGGAAGGAAATCGATTGTTTAAAAAGAAAAAGTTGTTGGATTGCTCATTTTAATTGGTGCTTAAAAACAAGAATGTTTTGCAGTTTTGGTGCAAAAAAAGATGGTATCCACTTTTAATAAAATTATAAGCCATCAAAGGTTTCAAAAAATTCTTCAATTTTTTTAAATGAAATTGCAAGAAGAGTCAAAATATTGATAAGCTGATATGAAATTAGAGATATGTATTAGAAATCTGGAGAAGTATTAGAAATATATTTAAACTGTATGTAGAGATGTATCTGGAGAGGTATTAGAGATGTATGTGAAACCTGGAAGCAGTACAAGATGATTATGTTCCAGATTCATGCATGGATGATCAGTCAGTTAGTTGCATTCAGAGGACATTACCCATGTCACGTAGATACGTTTTCAAAGCCTCAAAAAAGGGATAAAAATTTGGTTGTGATATGTTTAATTTTTAAGTGTCAGTAATTTTTCTATTATCCCTTAATTCTCGTATAAATAATTCATAAAGTGACTTGAAAACATAAAGGCTCCGTTGGACCAAGAAGGTGTAAATAGTGATGACTGTTCTGTACCCTGAGGGGTGACTCGATACTCTAGCTACTCTTTGGTCACAAGTGAGAGTTTTACATTTGCTCGGTTGTCTTTTTGAGTCAGAATCTTGCTCTGTCACCCAGGCTGGAGTGCAGTTGTGCGATCTCGGCTCACTGCAAGTTCCGCCTCCTGAGTTCACACCGTTCTCCTGCCTCAGCCTCCCCAGTAGCTGAGACTACAGGTGTCCGCCACCATACCTGGCTAATTTTTTTTTGTATTTTTAGTAGAGACGGGGTTTCACCATCTTAGCCAGGATGATATCGATCTCCTGACCTCATGATCTGCCCGTGTGTACATGTGTGTATTTGTATGTTGTATATGGAGATACATACATATATATGAGAGAGGGAAAGTGCATTCACAAATACATATATATGGTGGAGGGGGTACAGATGTGGCAGATTGTTAACAATTGATGAATCTAGGTGAAGAATGTATGGCTGTTAATCTTACTATTCTTTAAGGGGTAAGATACCTGTTTAAGTTACCTATTTTTCCAACTACTTATTCTGTTCATGAAGTTTAGCATGTTTTCTTATGTTTATTGGTTCTTTATGCTTCTTTTTAAAAAACAAAACAAAACAAAAAAATAGTTTATTACTGGTTCACATCTTTTGTCTTATCTTTTTTTCTTACTGATATGTAGTATCTTGTTATGAACTTTGGATACTAATCTTCTGTGGTATATTTTCTCAGTCTGATTTGCCTTTTCATTTGTTTATGGGATATTTTGGTAATTAGAAAAGTTAAAAATAAAAATTAAATTAGACTTAATTAGAATGAAGCCAAATATATATATTTTTTAAAGTTTGTGCTGGGCTTGTTTTCCTTTAAGGTTTATGATAATTTTAAAAAGTTATTTTCTACTCTATAGATATGAAGGTATTGTGTGTTTTCTTCTAAAAATTTCTGTTTTGCCTTCATATTTGGGTCTGACACACTTGGAATTTGTTTTCGTGTGGTAAGAAAGAAATCCAGTATAACTTTTTGCCCTATTTGGGTACCTGTTGTCTCTGTACCGTTAATGGATAGTCCATTCTTTCCCTCTTTGTTTATAATGCTGCCTTTTAAGTATATATATGACTCTATTTCTGATCTTCTCTCTATCTTTGTTTTGAAAGACCCATATTATAAGGCTTGCTTATTTGTAGGACTGCTGTCTCCGTTTTCTTCTTCAAATTACTGTAGCTATTCTTAGCCTTTAGCTCTTCCACGTAAATACTAAGATCAGTTTGTCTAGTTACATACACACTCATATATGCATACCATATGGACATAAATCAATATAAGATATTAATAAAAATTGCATAGCATCCATAGATGTATAGATGTATTTAGAGAGAATTTAGAGGTGAGGAAACTGAAATTCAAGCAAAGTGAATAATTTGCTCAAGTATGTCTGAGTCTGAGGCCCATTTCCTTTGCATACTTGTGAAGGCCAGTAATTCATGAGGCATTACCACTACAGTATAACAGTAGCAAGAATCAGAATTTGGAGAGCACCGGCACACATCTAAAATGTATAAGTGAGCTTTGTAAAACAGAAATTTGAGCCCGGCATGTTGGCACATGCGTGCATTCCCAGCACTTTGGGAGGCTAAGGTGGGTGGATCACCTGAGGTCAGGAGTTCAAGACCAGCCTAACATGGTGAAACCCCATCTCTACTAAATACAAAAAATTAGCGACGCATGGTGGCGCATGCCTGTAATCCCAGCTGCATGGGAGGCTGAGGCAAGAGAATCGCTTGAATCTGGGAAGTGTGGGTTGCAGTGAGCTGAGATCATACCATTGCACTCCAGCTCTGGCAACAAGAGCAAAACTCCATCTCAAAAATTAACACACCAAAAACATAGAAGTTTGAATTTATATGACAGATAAATTAAGGGACACAAATTACTGTAGTTCCATTTAAAATTGAATTTTTTTCTAGTACATTTTAGAAAGAAACCGTTTTACCAATGTTAAAGTTGCACTTTTGTAAGAGAATATCTGTAAAAATATTGTAGAGTGAAAAAACAGTGAGCATAAACTTGGAGGTGTGACAAAATTTGATGTATGTAGTGAATAGCAAGTAAATGGAAAGGGTTAAATCATGAGAGACTCGGAAGAGATAATGCTGAACCTTGGGGACTAAATCTGGAGTTCACAAAGGAGTTGTTATAGGGAGGATTTTTTATATCTCAGGGAATTTGAGTGACATGATCAAATATGAATGTTAGAGTCTTCTGATATAAAGCAAGGGATGGATTCAAGAGGGCTGGTGCTGGAGGCAGGGGGTGGGAAGAGGAATTTATGAAGATTAATTCCAGTCACAGAATTGGGAAAATTTTGAAGGAGTAAGGGAGAAAGGGTATTTAAAATGCCTCTAAAATTTGTAGCTTGTATGAGTTTAACATTACCTCACTTTGTTTCCTTAGAACTGAACCTTAGTATTAAAAATACTTTGGAGGGAGAAAAACCCTTTATGTCTACTGTGGATTTTTTTATTTTAAATGTATATTGTAAAATTAATATAAATTTGAAGCAGTAGGATACCTGTGTCAGCAGTCTGTTTTGCCTCAGGTGGTGTTTTCTAGGAGTAGTTCATACTACAAAAGCAGATCCTCATAATGATATTTTAGGAGTTGAATTTTCACTAGTTCGTCTGCACAATAGGGAAAACTGTTGCTGTTAGTAAATGAGGTGTTGATGACCCTTGGATACAGTTGGCATCATAATTCTAAAACTTTCATCTGTAATTAATGGGAGCAAGGCTCATAGAAGTCAGGGTGTTGGGAGAAAACAGATACTTCACTTGATTGGTGTGGGGGCAGTGATAATTTTAAGGATTGTGATATGAGGTTGTTGTTTTTGATGATTTGGTGACCTTAAAAAGGTAGTTAGATTTAGCACAACTAATTGCCAATGTAAGGCATACTCTGGAACCCAGAGGGCTTCTATGACAGTTTTATAGGATAACAGAATCTTACCCTGTTGGCTTCAGGAAGACTATGCTAAAATGTTGGCCTTGAATCGGATTATTAAGGTGATACAACTGCAGAGGAGACTAAAGATGCAAACCTTGACAGGTCTTGTGTGTCTTCAGTCAGTGTTCTAATAGGGAGAGAGAGGATCCCTGTACTTCAGAATTTTTAATCCTACAATTCCTGCTGAGGCTTCCTGGCAAGGAGAAACATCCCATTTCTCTCTGGCAGAGGAAAGACCCCCTGCCGCCCCTCCTGTCATCATTGTTTGAAGACTGTGCAGTGATCCCACCCAAAGAAGGAGCTTTGTTCAAGGATGTTTATTTATTTTATTTTATTTATTTTAGTTTTTTGATAATAATAAAATATTATTTTATTTTTAATAAATAAAATAATAATATTTTATTTATTAAATAAAATAAAATAATTTTTTTTTTTTATTTAGGCTCTCGCTCAGCCTATATACCGCCATCTTCAGCAAACCTCAACAAGAGATCCAAAGTAAGCACAAACGCCCACGCAGCAGATACTTGCTCTGTTGCCCAGGCTGAAGTACAGTGGCCAGTCTCTGCTCACTGCAGTCTCCGCTTTCCGGGTTCAAGCGATTCTCCTGCCTCAGCCTCCTGAGTAGTTGGAATTGCAGGTGTGTGCCACCACAGCCGGCTACTTTTTGTATTTTTGTATTTTCACCATGTTGGTCAGGCTGGTCTTGAACTCCTGACCTCAGGTGATCTGCCCACCTTGGCCTCCCAAAGTGCCGGGATTGCAGGCATGAGCTACCACGCCTGGTCCAATGACATTTATTCTTAAGATCTGCCTCTACTATGACTTGTTATCCTCTGGTTAATAACTATAGTCAGGGTCTTAGCACAGCCCCATAAGAGAATTACAAGCCCTGCTCTGGAAAGAACTATCCTATATACAAAAAGAATTGCAGGACTGCAGGCTCAGTGGCTCGCACCTGTAATCCCAGTGCTGTGGGAAGCCAAGGCGGGAGGACCACTTGAGGCTAGGAGTTTGAGAGCAGCCTGGGCAACATAGTGAGACCTTGTCTTTACAAACAACTTTTTAAAAAATTGGCTGGGCGTGGTGGTGTGTGCCTGTAGTTCTAGCTGCTCCAGAGGCTGAGGCGGGAGGATCACTTGAGCCCAGGAGTTTGAGGGTGTAGTCAATTATGATTGCTCCATTGCACTCCAGCCTGGGCAACAGAGCGAAACCCTATCAAATAAAAATAAAATAAAATAAAATTGCAGGACTTGAATAATAAGCATCTGGAGAAACCAGGGAAACAGGTATGAGAATGTTTTGAAAGGAGTTGGATTAGATGGGGGGCAGAATATAAGGTTAGCTTGAGGAAAATATATTGACATGAGGATACTCATTGATGATCTGGGATTCAGTGTCATTCCAGGGCATTGGAACTGCCTCTTATAACTTGTCGGTTGTCTTAGTCCATTTGGCTGCTGTAACAAAGTATCTTAGTCTGACTAATTTATAAGCAACAGAAATTTATTATTTACAGTTCTAGAGACTGGGAAGTCCAAGATCAAGTTGCCAGCAGATTCAGTATCGTGGTGAAGGCTCATTCTGGTGCCTTCTTGCTGTGTCCTCACATGATGGAAAGGGAGGGCAACAAGCTCCCTCGGGCCTTTTATAAGGGGCACTAATCTCATTGATGAGGGTGGAGACCTTATGACCTAATTACCTGCCAGAGGCCCCGTGTCTTAATACTACCATCCTAGGGATTAAGTTTTAACATAAGAATTTTAGAGGGACACAAACATTTACACCATAGCACTGATACAGTTCTTTGACGTCTGGGCACAGTGAATGTCTACAGTCAGCCTTTTAAGGAAAGATGGTATCATGAGGAAAACAATAAATATTTGGGATTTTTATTTAGGGATTAATACCCTGTAGGAAAATCTTTGCTGGATCTCGTATGTCTCTTTAGCACTGATCAGATAAATTCTCCCCGTCTTCTCTCCTCTGCATTTACCCCAAATAGGCCAGTTTTCTCATGACTCCACATAGCTTGGTAATGTCATACCTCATGTTTGCTTTATCTCCTTATCTGCCTTATTTTCTTTAACTTTCTCTTCATATCCTGACATTATACCCTCTCTTCCCTAAGTGTCAGTTTATGATTTTTGCCTCAGGTTATCCTTTTAAAGCTGAAACAGTAGCTCCCAAACTTCTGTGACCACAACTCATAGTAAGAAATAATATTTTATTATATGACCTAGTACACTCATACACACTCAAACACGTTATCTGAAACAACAGTTTCAGGAAATACCCTTTACCGTAACTAGGTGTCCTGCGGTCCGACTCCCAACCCCCACCGTGTTTCATTTTTTAAATGCTGGTTATAACCCCAATATTTCTGTACCAAAGGGTAAAAACATTTGTAATTTTGTTAAGGGTGCTGACATAATGTTCTCTATAAAGTTTATATCAATTTATACTCCCACCAGCAATGTGTAAGAGTAATGACAAAGCCAACATTCTACTACTGCTGTCTCATAATCATTAAGGAAATTGATTTTGTAATTCTGAAACTCCCCAAAAAGATATCTCTAGGCCCAGTTGGTTTCACTGCAGAGTCTAATCTACAGTCTTTTCTAGAAAACAGAAGAGAAGGGAACATTTCAAGTATTTTCCTGATAGTACAACCAAAGGCAGAACAAAAATAACAAATTAAAAACCAATATTATTTGTAAATAGAGACACAAAAATCCTTAACTAAATATTAGCAAATAAAATTCAGCAACATAAAAAAATAATCATTTTGTTTTGTTTTGTTGTTTTTTTGAGACAGAGTTTCTCTGTTGCCCAGGCTGAAGTGCAGTGGCGTGATCTCGGCTCACTGTAACCTCTGCCTCCCAGGTTCAAGTGATTCTCCTGCCTCAGCGTCCCAAGTAACTGGGACTACAGGCATGTGCCACCACACCCGGCTAATTTTTTGTATTTTTAGTAGAGACAGGGTTTCACCATGTTAGCCAGGATAGTCTCGATCTCCTGACCTCGTGATCCACCCACCTCAGCCTCCCAAAGTGCTGGGATTACAGGTGTGAGCCACCGTGCCCGGACAATAGAATCTTATGCTATAATAATCATATGGAGTTTATTCTAGGGATATGTGGCAGGTTAAATATTCAAAAATCAATGTAATCCACCACATTAACAGGCTTAAGGAAAAATCATGATCTTTTCAACTGATGGTTTTTCCAAAATAATATTATCAACAGTATATTCAATTATGTGTGCTTGTGTAAAAGTGAAATGAATGACAGGAATGATACAAAGGATAGGAGGGAGGTATTAGGATTATTATGTGGTACTTGCACTACCCATAAAGTGGTTTAGTGTTACTTGAAAGCAGACTTCGATTAGTTGTAAATGTATATTGTGAACTCCAGGGCAACTACCGAAAAAAGTGAAAAAACAAAAGAAAATGAAAAAGTATGCCAAGAAAGGAGAGAAAATAGAATCATGTAAAACTACTACAGGCAGAAAAAGACTGGAAGACTAAAATAGGAATAAAGAACAGAAAGCAATCACAAATATGGTAGCTACTAATCTAACTATATCAATGATCACTTTAAATGTTCGTGATCTCAGCACACCAATTAAAAGACAGTGCCAGAGTGGATGAAAAATCCAGGCTTAACTTTATGTTGTCTACAAAAAAACCACTTTAAATATAGATACATAGATTAAAAGAAAATGGATGGAGAAAAATACAGTATGCTAACACTAACCAAAAGAAAGCATGAATAGCTATATTAATTTCAGACAGAGCAGCTTTCAGAGCAAGGAAGTTATCTCGAATAAAGAGGGGCATTGCATAAATAATGATAAATGGGTCAGTTCTCCAAGAAGATATAGTAGTCCTGAACATCTATGCAGCTAACAGTGGAGCACCTAAGTATGTGAGGCAAAAACAGAACTGCAAGGAGAAACAGATGAATCTGCTCTTATAATGGAGACTTTATCCCGTTGTTAGAAGTGGACAGTTCTAGCAGGCAGAAAACTGGTAAAGACATAGATGAGTTCAACAGTGCTGTCGAACAACTTGATATAATTGACATCTATAGTCTACTTCATCCAGCAACAGGAGAATACACATTCTTCTCAAGCCTCTGTGGAACACTCACCACGAGAGACAACATTTTGGGCCATAAAACACCTTAACAAATTTGAAAGAATAGAAATCAGACAGTGTCTGTTCTTGGACCACAATATAATTAAAGTAGAAATCAATGACAGAAAGAGAGCTGGAAAATCCCCAAATACTTCAAGATTAAACGACACTCTTAACACATGGATCAGAGATTCTCAAATTTAATTTATTATTAAAATTTTTTTTATTTTCATCTTTTTTTGAACACTACACTGATGTATCAAGAGAAATCTAAAAATATTTTGAACGAAATGAAAATGAAAACAACCAAATATGTGGGATGCAACAAACGCAGTGCCTAGAGGGAAATTTATAGCATGGAATACGTATATTAGAAAAGAGTAAAGATCTAAAACCAAAGTTTCTACCTCAGGAAACTACAAAAAGTAGAGCAAATTAAATCCAAAGTAAGCAGAAGAAAGGAAACAATAAAAATTAGAGCAGAGGCTGGTTGTGGTGGCTCACGCCGGTAATCCCAGCACTTTGGGAGGTAGAGGTAGGCGGATCACAAGGTCAGGGGATCAAGACCATCCTGGCTAATACAGTGAAACCCCATCTCTACTAAAAATACAAAAAATTCAAAAATTTAGCTGGGCATGGTGGCGGGCACCTGTAATCCCAGCTCATTGGGAGGCTGAGGCAGGAGAATCACTTGAACCTGGGAGGCGGAACTTGCAGTGAGCCGAGATCATGCCACTGTACTCTAGCCTGGGCAACAGAGCAAGACTCCATCTCAAAACAAACAAAACAGCAGAACCAGTGAAGTGGAAAACAAAAAATCTTAGAGAAAATCAACAAAACCGAAAGCTGGTTCTTTGAAGAGATTAATAAAATTGATGTGCTTCCAACTAGACTAAGGAAAAAGGACACAAATTACTAATAGAAGACATGAAAGTAGAAATCATAACAGATTCCCATTTATATTAAAAATATAAAGGAATATTATGAACAACTCTGTGCCCACGAATTTGATACCCTAGATGAAATGAACCCATTCCTTGAAGGACGCAATCTGCCAAAAGTTATGCAAAAAATAAACAATCTGAATAGGTCTATATTATTAAATTGAGTCAACAATTATTTATAATCTTTTAAGATAGAAATCACCAGGCCGAGAATGGTTCATTGGTGAGTTCTAATTCTACCAAACATTTAAGGAAGAAATTATACCAATATTAACAGTCTCTTTGAGAAGACAGAAGCAGAGGGAATACTTTCTAACTCACTCTGTGAGGCCAGTATTACTTCAATACCAAAACCAGACAGAGATACTGCAAGAAAAGAAAACTGTAGACCAATTGATCTCTTATGAACATAGATGCAAAAATCCCCAACAAAATATTAGCAAATCAAATTCAACATTTATAAAATGAAGTATATGCTATGATCAAGTGGGATTTATCCAAGGCATGTAAGAAATTAACTGGCTAAAGAAAACACATTGACTGGCTAAAGAAAACAAAATTGTATGATCATATCAATAGATGTTTAAAAAACATTTGACAGAACCCAGCACCCATTCTTGATTTAAAAAAAAAAAAAAAAAAGCTCTCCATAACTGTAAAACTTGGAATAGAGAGGAACTTCTTTGACTTGAGAAAGAACATCTATCAAAAAATCTACAGCTCAGCAAAGTGGGGGAGGGATAAAAATGTTCTAAAATTAGATTGTAGTGATAGTTGCACAACTCTGTAAATATAAAATTTACATTATATATAAATGTAAATATAATTTTACA
>NW_012119221.1:1012534-1034180 GCF_000951035.1 Colobus angolensis palliatus | reverse complement strand
TAAATCGAAATACATATTATATATATGTTTATATATGTAAATATAAATTTACATTTATGTTTACTCTGTAAATATAAAAAACACTGAATCGTAGGTTTTAAATGGGTGAGTTATACAGTGTGTGAATTGTGCCTCATAATGATAAATAATAATTTTTTAAAAAGAGATAAGGGGACATAACAGCCTAAATGCAGTAAAGAGCATCACTGAATTAGGTATTGGTATTGGGGTATGAATGGAAGATTAAAAGTATTTTATGAATGTGAGAATAAAACTATAGCTAATGTTTTACATAATGGTGAGAATCTAGAACTTAAGATTCCCAGTAAGATCAAGAACAGGATAAGGATGTCCCGTTTTACCACTCCTTTTCAGCATCATACTGGAAGTTCTAACTAATGCAATAAGATAAGAAAATGAAATGAAATGTATACTGATTGGGAAAGAAGAAATAAAACTCATTTTGTTTGCAAGATGATATGATTGTTTATTTAGAAACTCCAAAAGAATTGACAAACTGGAACCAATAAACACAAGGTAGCAGGATACAAGGTTAATATGCAAAAGTAGATTATGTTCCTATATACCAGCAGTGAACAAGTGGAATTCTGAAATTAAAAACACAATACCATTACGTTAATATCTCCTGAAATAAATTCTTGGATATAAATCTAATAAAATATATATAAAATATGTACAAAGAAAACTTCAAAACTGATGAAAGAAATCAAACAAGAACTAAGTAACATGTTCATGGATAGGAAGACTGTATTAACAAGATGTCAGTTCTTCGCAATTTTATTTGTAGACTGAATATAATCCTAGTCAAAATTGCACTTTGTTGTAGATATCAACAAACTGGTTCCAATAAGTTTATATGGAGAGACAAAAGACCCAGAATAGACAACTTAAAATTGAAAGAAAAGAACAAGTTGGAGATCCAACATTGCCTGACTTCAAGACTTAATTTACAACTACAGTCATCAAGCAGTGTGGTATTGGTGAAAGCGTAGACAAATATTTTAATAGATCAGCATAGACAAATATTTTAATAGATCAGTGGAACAGAATAGAGAGCCCAGGAATAGATCCAGATCAGTATAGTCATGTGTCACTTAATGAAAGAGATACATTCTGAGATGAGAAATGCATCGTCGGATGATTTTGTCATTGTTCAAATAACATGGAGTATATTTACACGAACTTAGATGTATAGCCTGCTCTTCATCTAGGCTGTATGGTACAGCCTGTTGTTCCTAAACTGTACAGCATGTTACTGTAGTGAATACTATACGTAATTTTAATGTAACAGTAAGAGTTTGTGTATCTGAATGTAGAAAAGGAACATAAACATACAGTATAAAAGTGACGGTGTACTTTATATAGAATACTTACCATGGAGATTGTTGGGCTAGAAGTTGCGTAGGGTGAGTCAATGAGTGAGCGTTGATTGAATGTGAAGGCCTAGGACATTAGTGTACACTGCTATAGACTTCATATACACTGTACACTTAGACTACACTAAATGTATTTAAAAAGTAATTTGCACTACAATGTTATGATGGCTACAACAGCTATAAAGTCACTAGACAATAGGAATTTTTCAGCTCTCTTATAATCTTACGGGACCACTGTCATCTATATGGTCTGTCCTGAAATATTGTTATGCAATGCATTATTGCATAGTCAACTAATGGTTCACAGAGGAACAAAGACAATACAATGGAGAAAATATAGTCTTCAACAAATGGTACTGGAACAACTGTCCATGTGCAAAAAAGTGAATCTTGACGGACCTTATACCCTTCATAAAAATTAACTCAAAATGGATCATAGACCTAAATGTAAGTTGTAAAAGTATAAAACTCCTAGAAGACAACATAGGAGAAAATCTAGATGACTTTGGGTTTGGCAGCGAGTTTTTATCCTCCACATCAAAGACATATTCCATGTTAGAAAAAAATTTAATTAAAATTAAAAATTTCTGCTCTGTGAAAGGTACTTATCAAAAGAATAAAAAGACAAACCACAGACTTGAAGGTATTTGCCAAAGACATATTTGATAAAGGACTTTTATCCAAAGTACACAACAAACTCTTAAAACTTAACAGCTTTAACCAACAAACCAGTTAAAAAATGGGCCAGGTATGCTGACAGATACCTTACCAAAGAAGATATACAAACAGCAAGAAGCATATGAAAAGATGTACCATATCATCTGTTATCATGGAAATGCAAATTAAAATGAGATACATACATATTTGAATGGTGAAAATCCAGAATACTGACTACACCCAGTGCTGGTGAGGATGTGGAGCAACAGGAACTCTCATTCATTGCTGGTTAGAATGCAAACTGGTACAGCCTCATTGAAAGGCAGTTTGGCAGGTTCTTACAAAACTAAACGTAGTCTTACCATATGATCTAGCAACCAAAGAATTGAAAATTTATGTACATACAAAAATCTTTATGTGGAAGTTTATAGCATCCTTTTAAATAATTGCCAAAACTTGGAAGCAACCAAAGTGTCTTTCATTATGTGAGCGGATAAACTGTGATGTATTCAGACAATGAAATATGTCATTCAGTGCCAAAAAGAAATTATCAAGCCACGAAAAGACATGGAGGAATCTTAAATGTCTGAAATGGCTACATACTGTGTGATTCCAACTTTATGACATTCTGGAATAGGCAAAATTGTGGAGGTAATAAAAAGATGAGTGTGGTGCAGGGGTTAGTGAGGGGAGGGATGCATATGCGGAGCACAGAGGGTTTTTAGGCCAGTGAAACTATTCTGTATGATATGATAGTGGATGTATGCCATTATGTTTGTCCAAATTCATAAAATGTGTAGCACTAAAAGTGAACCCTAAAGTTAACTATAAATTTTAGGTCATAAGGATGTGTCCGTGTAGGTTTGTCAATTGTAGTAAATGTGCCACTCTGGTGCTGAATGTTGAATATGGGGAAGGCTGTGCATTAATGGAGTTGGGGGTATATGGGAAATCTCTGTACTTTACCCTCAGTTTTTTATGTGAACCTAAAACAGTGGTATTAAATTAGAAAAGCTAAAGGAACCAAATTAATATTCTAAAGTCTTTTTTTTGTTGATATTTAAACTACTTTTCTGATAGAAGAGTAACTAAAGTGCTTTCAATATTGTGTCAAGAAGTATTGTTGACATTTCTGTGAATTTTGTCAGTACAAGAAAATTAATAGCTGTGATTAGACTGTGTCATTAAAATCATACTAGATAAATAGGATAATGAGAGCACTTGCTTGATAGTGATGTTGTGAGGATTGAATTAATACATGTCAAGTGCTTAAAACAGGGCTTTACACATAGTAAAGTGCTTAGTAATTGTTAATTATTGACAATTGTGATGAGACTTTTTTCTCATTCTGCACATTGGACCCTTGATGGTCAGTTGATTCTTTTATCCATCCATGGCAAGGTCAACTATTGGCCCAGGGCAGTTCTTCCTTGGGCTCTTCCAAAAGTCCCCTGAAATCCTCTCTAGGAACTTTTAGCTTCCTGCTCAGAATGTCAGAATGGCTAGTATATTGCAGACAAGTGGTAAGGGTTTAAAATGGACTCTGCCTTTAGCCCTGTGTGATTCAGGGCAAATTGCTTCACCTTTTACTTTCTTTCTTTGCCCATCTTGTCTCAGGAAATGTCCTTTCTCATTTCCTGTTTTATTCTGAGCATCCACATTGGACTTATTTTACTTCCACACAAATGTCATATTTTCACCTACGCCTGGCCATTTGAACACACTGTTCCCTTTGGACAAAAAATTTTCTTTCTCACCTCTCCCCTCTTGCTTTATTTGGCTAGATCATACACATTCTTGCATTAAATTCTCCTCCTTTAGGAGAACCTTTTTTTTTTTTTTTTGAGACAGAGTCTTGCTCTTTCACCCAGACTGAGTGCGGTGGCTCAATCTCAGCTCACTGGAACCTCCGTCTCCCGGGTTAAAGCTATTCTCCAGCCTCAGCCTGACCAGTAGCTGGGATGATAGGTGCATGCCACCATGCTCGGCTAATTTTTGTATTTTTAGTAGAGACGAGGTTTCACCATATTGGCCAGGCTGATCTTGAACTCCTGACCTCAAGTGATCCGCCTGCCTCGGCTTCCCAAAGTGCTGGGGTTACAGGTGTGAGCCACCACACCCATCCCAGGAGAACTTTTCTAACCAATTCCCAGCAAACTGGTTTGTATCTCTATTAGGCTTTCCCTTCACACCATCGTGATTTTTCAAACTTTTTGTCCCATTTACAGTTGCCCTACAGGTTGAGTTCCCAGAGGGGTTGATGAGATCTGCTCTGTTTATTGACACATTCCCAATTCTTGGCACGTAGAGGAGGCTCGCAATAAATGTTCTATACGTCGATGAAACAAAAACACTAGAGATAATAATGTTACTTAAAATTTGGGTAGCATTATTTCAGCAACTGCTGTTTTTTTACAGAATTTTTATTTGTTCCCGCAAAGCTGCTGAAGCTCAGAAGCTGATTCTATCGCATTGTAAGATGGCTTTGGATAATTCTACAGTCCTCTTAAATGAGTCTTTAGAACTTCGCGAGTTTCACTAGATACCTTCAATCATCATTTTGAGCTCAAAGGTATGCTATCTTTGTTTTTTTCCCTTAATCATGGTAGGTTGGGATTTGCAGTGTCCTGGTAGAATTATAAAAATACTTGGGGAATGATCTGCTATGTGGCAGCTTTTATTTATCTTTGGAGTTTTCATTCTTATGAGGAGTAAGAAAGGTATTCATTGGGAAAAGTAATTGAAATCCAGATGTAAAGTATTTTAGCAATTCCTGAAATTTGTCAAAACGAGTACTCTAAAGTAAGAATCATAACTTATCTTTTTCTGAGTTTAAAGAAGATGATTTGCAAATGACTGAAAGTCAAATAAGAATTATTTCCTGCCAGGCCTTAGGTATAAAGTATCAGTTGACTGAGGTAAAAGAAGAGCCAGACTGCAGCTCCTATTTACAAGCAGGCCTTCATTGGGGTCTGCACACCATCAGATTTATTCAGCCTAATGCCTTCTTTGGTATAACTCACTAGCTAAGAGTAGTATTTGCATTTGTAAATGGTTGAAAAAAAATCTCAAGAAGACTAACTTGTGACATGTGAAAGTTATATGAAATTTAATTTTTAGTGTTTATGAGTAAAGCTTTATTAGAACATTAGCCACTCTTATTTTTTAGGTTTTATGTGTGACTGCTTTTAGGCTATAGCAGCAGTTAAGTACAGTCATGCATTATGTGGTCAGTGATGGACCAAATATACAACAGTGGTCCCATGAGATTATAATGGAGCTGAAAAATTCCTATTGCCTGGTGACATCATGGCCATCAGGTCATCATGGCACAACCCGTTACCTTTTCTATGTTAAGATATGTTTAGATACTCAAATACTTACCATTGTGTTACAGTTGCCTTGAGTATTCAGTACCGTTACATGCTGTGCAGGTTTGTAGCCTAGGAGCAATAGGCTATTCCATGTAGCCTAAGTGTGTTGTGGGCTGTGCCGTCTAGGTCTGTAAAATACAGTCTGTGATGTTGGCACAATGACAGATTGCCTGAGGATGCATTTCTCAGAATGTATCCCCATGACACATGTCTGTAGTTAAAGCAGAGACCCCAGCACTTTGGGAAGCTGAGGCGGGTGGATTACGAGGTCAGGAGATCGAGACTATCCTGGCTAACATTGTGAAAGCCCGTCTCTACTAAAAATACAAAAAATTAACCAGGCGTGGTGGCGGGCACCTGTAGTCCCAGATACTCGGGAGGCTGAGGCAGAAGAAAGTGCAGGGATTACAGGTGTGAGCCACCTTGCCTGGCTACTGTTACTTTTAAATTAACATTTATTTCTGTTAAAAATATACTTACAGTATTGCAATAGGTTTAAAAAATATAGCCCCCCGGTTTTTTTTCAAACTGCTTTTACATATACTTTGTTTACAAGATGGTACTGTTATTGAAAAGAATTTTTTTTGTTGGGTGGTATATGATTATGTGATCACAAGTATAAATATTCTTTGTTCTGTGATTTTTTTTTTTTTTTTGGGCGGAGGGAGGACGGGGACAGAGTCTTGCTGTGGCACCCAGGCTGGATTGCAGTGGTGTTGTCTCGGCTCACTGCAACCTCTGCCTCCCGGGTTCAAGCAATTCTCCTGCCTCCACCTTCCAGGTAGCTGGGACTACAGGTGTGTGCCATCATACCCAGCTAATTTTTGTATTTTTAGTAAAGACAGGGTTTTACTATGTTGACCAGGCTGGTCTCGAACTCCTGATCTCATGATCTGCCCGCCTCGGCTTCCCAAAGTGCTGGGATTATTACAGGCATGAGCCACTGCACCTGGCCTGTTCTGCAATTCTTTGCTGGATTTAATTGTTTTATAAAATAGGTTTAATTATTTTATAGTAATATGGTGATGAAATGAAATACAACTTTGCAAATGTAAAAAATGCAATGCAAAGATGAGTTCTTTCTGTTACCAGTATTTTTCCTGATTATCTCAGTTATTTTAATTGTAGGGTTGTAGTTAAATACCAATAAGTATAATTTAGAATTTAAAAAATTCTTGAATAACATTTACTAAGTTTTTATTGATCCTGTACTTTAATATATTCAGTTCAGATTCATTAAAATTGATTTTGTTCTCAACTCCATAAAAATGCTTTGTTTAAAAGTGGGTCTGGTTTTGCTACCATATATTTATTATATTTTGAAGGAAATTCAAGAATAAGGGTCTGTTACATGTGTTTCTTAGAATTGTATTAATAATTACAGACACTTTTGAGTGTTTACTTTGTTCGAGGCATTATATTCCAAACACTTTACATTTAATATTTATTTCATTCTTATAACACCCTTATTGTGATACATTGCCTTGATTTGCTGAATGTTTTCAATTCCAGCTAAAACTAAACTTAGATGTGAAGCCTCAAGTTGTGTGTTTTTTTTGTTGATGTTATTTTTTAACCTCTTTTTGCCAAATAGAAGCTGTGGAAACTAGTGATCTGGAATGTAATAAAGAAAAATTGATCATTTATAATTACACTAAGAAGTACCTGCAGTGTTAGAATTTTCTAGTTTGTGAATATTGGATAACTGTAGCTTCAAGCTAGACTTTCTGTTGACCTCTGTTATGGGAAGGATCCACATACCAAGACAATTCCTCAGTAAATTGTGTTAAGAAAGAACGTGAACATGACTTTTAGTACCCACAAAGAGGCAGGCAGATGTAGAACTTACTAGACTTTTTAATTTCATAGACAAATAAAATAACAAAAAAATTAAATTTAAAAAATCAAGGGACTGACATGGTATCACTAACTTTTGTTTACTCTTTCATCAAATTATAACACACATATTATAAAGTGCATAAATCCTGAGTGTCATTTTGATGAAGTTTTATGAAGTCAACACCCGTTTAACCAGTATCAAGAATAAGATATAGGACATTTTCATCAACCAAGGAGCCTCCTTCATGCCCCTTAACAGTTATTACACACTCCCGAAGGTAACTATTATGTGACTCATTCAGTATTCATTAGTATTGTCTATTTTTGAATTCTGTGCCTAGCCTTTTAAAATCTTGTTTATGACTCATCCATGTTGATGCATGTATCAGTGGTTCATCTTTTCTTTTGTTGCTGTGAAGTACTTCATTGTATGGATATGTCAGTATTCTACTGTGATGAACATTTGGGGTGTTTCTAGGATTGGCTGTTATGAAGAATACTTCTGTGAACATTCTTGAGCGTGTCTTTTGGTCCACATGTGTACACGTTTCTGTTGAGTAAACACCTAAGAGTGAAATTGCTGAGTCTTAAGGTATTTGGATATTTAACTTTAGGAGATTATCCTAGTTTTCCAAAAGTAGTTAAATTAATTTACATTCCTATTAGCAGTGTACAAAGAGTTCTCATTGTTCCACATCCTCACCAACACTTGAAATTATTAGTGTTTTTAATTTTAGCTCTTATGGAGCATGTGTAGTAAAGGTCTATTGTAGTTTTAATTCATAATTCCCTGATCATTTAAAAGGCTTAGAATATTTTCAGATGCCTGTGGACCATTTGAATATCCTCTTTTGGGATATGACTGTTGATGTGTTTTGCTGATTTTTCTGTTGAGTTGGTTGTCTTGATTATCCCAGAAATAGGTAATTTCAGTTGTTCAGTTGTATTAAAGATATCTTTCCTAGACTTTGACTTGCTTCTTCACTCTTATTTAATCTTGATTAAGATAATTTCTTAATTTTAATGAAGTCCATTTTATCAAATTTTTTTATGGTTAGTGCTTTTTATGTTTCATTTAAGAAATCTTTGTGGCCAGGCTCAGTGGCTCATGCCTGTAATCCCAGCACTTTGGGAGGCCAAGGCAGGCAGATCACGAGGTCAGGAGATCGTGACAATCCTGGCTAACATGGTGAAACCCTGTCTCTACTAAAAATACAAATAAATAGCCAGGTGTGGTGGTGGGGGCCTGTAGTTCCAGCTACTCGGGAGGCTGAGGCAGGAGAATGGTGTGAACCCGGGAGGCGGAGCTGGCAGTGGGCTGAGACCATGCCACTGCACTCTAGCCTGGGTGACAGAGCGAGACTCCGTCTCAAAAAAAAAAAAAGGGAAATTTTTGCCTACCCTAAAGCCAAGAAGATGTTATCTATGTTTTCTTCTATAAAAACTTGACTGTTAAAACTATTGCATTTAGGTTTATGTATATGTAAGCCTCATAGTTCGTTTTATTTTCTGTGTGAAAGTCCAGTTGTTCCAGTAGTATTTATTGAAAATATCATCCTTTCTCTATTGTAATGCAGTATACTTTTGTTGTAATTCAAGGGACTGTTTATTCATGGATTTATTTTTGGACTCTATTCTGTTGGTCTGTCTGTTGTGCCATTGCCATACTCTTTTAATTACTGTAGCTTTATAATAAGTCATGATATCTGATAGTTTAAATGCTCTAATTTGTTCTTCAGAATTACTTTGGCTTTCGTGGTCCTTTGAATTTCAATAAAAATTCTGCACTCAGCTTATAAGCAGTCCTCCCCACCACCCACCACAAACTGATTGGATTTTGTCTAGCTTAGTGTAGAATTTATAAATCAATTTGGAGATATTGGATGTTTTTCAATGTTGAGACTTCCAGTCAATTGAGAGGTTGTATGCCTTCTTATATTTAGACTTTTATAGTTTCTCTCAGGGTGTTTTGTTATTTTGCATGTACAGAAAGGTCTTATCTGTCTTTTGTTGACTTCTTAAAGTATGATAATGATATTGTAGTTATGTTTTATAAAGCTCTTGTAATTTATACAAATATACTGGACTATTTACAGATGGAATGATACAGTACTTGGGATTTGCTTCAAATAATCCAAAAGAATGGAGAGGAAGGGAAGGAGCAAAATAGATGAAACAAGATTGATTAGCCATGAGTTGATAATTGTGGGAACTGGGTGTTGGATATATAGGATTAATTATATTATTCTTCTTACTTTGTGTATATTTGTAATTTCCCATAAAAATAGGTTTTAAAAAGTGTAATGTGACTAGTCTAAAGGTAATGGGTTATTTCATTTGATTGTTCACAGTCAGTTACAGATTGAACTCCTTATTCTACTCTTCCCCCCTCATCTCACCACTGCGTTTGACTAATTAAAAAATATATATATATATATGTATATAAGCCAGGCATGGTGGCTTATGCATGTAGTCCCAGCTCCTTGGAAGGCTGAGGCAGGAGGGTCACTTGAACCTAGGAGTTTGAGGTTGCAGTGAGCTGTGATTATGCCACTACACTCCAACCTGGGTGACAGAGTGAGATCCTGTCTCTTAAAAAAAAAAAGACAGAAATTTTAATATAAATGAATACTAAAAAGTGTAATGATTATAGTAGATTGAGATATACAAATATATAAGAATTCAAGAATTCATAATAATTCTTTAAAAATCCCTCATAGACACCAATTTATTATTCTGAAAATAATTGGTAAGTGAAAGGAAAAAGTCAACCATTTATTAATCTTTTTCTGTACAGTTTATATTCCAGAACTACCAAATAGTCAAGAGGGAAAGCATATCTTTAGAAGAATTGTAGCTATTAAGAAACATTGGAGTTCGTGTGGTGGTCCATGCCTATAATCTCAACACTTTGGGAGGCTGAGGCGGAGGTTTGCTTGAGCTTGGTAGTTTGAGATCAGCCTGGGCAACATAGCAAGACCTTGTCTCTTCTAAAAACACAAAAATTAGCCCTAGGCATGGTGGTACATGCCTGTAGTCTCAGCTGCTGAGGTGGCTGAGGCAGGAGGATCACTTGAACCCAGGATATCGAGGCTGCAGTGAGCTGAGGTTGTGCCACTGCACTCCAGCCTGGGTGACAGAGGACTCTGTCTCAAAAACAAGCACAAAAACAGACAAACAAACAGAAACACTGGAGAATGATTGGCTTACAAACTCACCACAGTGCATACTCCTAATGAAATAATGATTCTAGATAACAATTAGTTGTGACTAGTAAAGCCATTAGGTGAAATTTAATTGGGAAATGGATAAAACATACTGGATAGCCAGAAGTGAAGTAAGTCTCTCTGATTAGAACTTAAAACCCTGGTTAGGCCAGTGCTATGGCTCACGCCTTTAATCCCATCAATTTGGGAGGTCAGGGCAGGAGGGTTGCTTGAGCCCAGGAGTTAGAGACCAGCCTGGACAACATAATAAGATCTTGTCTCTGCAAAAAATTAAAAAGTTAAAAATTAACAGGGCATGATGGTGTGTCCCTGTAATCCCAGCTACGTGGGAGGCCGAGGCAGGGAATTGCTTGAGCCCAGGAGGTTGAGGCCACCGGGAGCTGTGTTCACACCACTGCACTACAGCCTTGGTGAGAGAGTGAGGCCCTATCCGAAAACAACCCCTCTCCCCACCTGCCAAACAAAACAACAGCAACAACAAAAATCCTCTAGATAGAAACAAAAACAATTATCTGAAGACTTTCAAAAGTAAACAGTAATAGGCAAACTGAGAAGGGAAGTCAAAACCTGTATAGCTTGTATAGTGCTTAGCTTACCATTTTTTTCTTTTTGTTATCCAGCTTTAACCAAATGGTAAGCTGGGTTGTAGAAGTACATACTGAGTGCAGCAGTTAGCAAAAACTCTAAGAGAAACCCTGTATTTCTAGTCATAGGACAAGGAAAAGTCTCCCGTTTTTTCCCTCTCCCAGCCCTGTCCTGAGACCATCTCCATTTGTAAAATTACATTACCATAGTGGTACGTGCACTTAAAATCCCAAGAAGAAAGCCATCTCTCTGGCCAGAGGAATTGGGAAAGAGAACTCTGGAAGCTGGAGCATGCTTTGGAAATCTCAGAGAGAAGAGAAATAATGTAGGGGGAGATTCCCTAATTGTGTGTATGAACGCACAAAGGTCCTACCGCATTCATGAGCTACATGTACATGGAACAGAGCCAAAGAAACATAGCAAAGACCTAGAGAGCTGAACTACATTATAAACCACTGCTTAAATCCCAGAGTTGCCCCTGAGAGATGCGTGCGGAGGGTATATTCAAGCATCATAGTGAAGGCTTTGAAAACTGAAGAAATGATTGGTACTGTGGCCTGTTAGGAACAGGCATAGTGAAGGCTTTGAAAACTGAAGAAATGTTGGTACTGTGGCCTGTTAGGAACCAGGCCGTATAGCAGGAGGTAAGTGACTGGTGAATGAGCGTTAGCACCTGAGCTCCACCTCCTGTCATATCAGTAGCAGCATTAGATTCTCATAGGAGCATGAACCCTGCAGTGAACTGTGAGTGCAAAGGATCTGGGTTGTATGCTCCTTGTAAGAATCTTACTTAACAAGCCTGATGATCTGAGGTGGAACAGTTTTGTCCAGAAACCATCCCCGCTGTCCATGGAAAAATTGTATTGCATGAAACCAGTCCCTGGTGCCAAAAAGGTTGAGGACTACTGCTTTAGAGGATGTTAATAGAACCTAGAATCTCATAACTTAATATCTGGAATGTCCAGGATATAATCCAAAATTACTTGACACACAAAGAAACAGTAAAATCTGACCATTTTTAAAGGGAAAAGAACATAAGCAGATGACAACTCTGAGATGATCCAGATGATGGAATTGTCAGAAAAAAGCCTTAAAGTACTCATGCTCATGAGGTAAAAGTGAACACTTCTGAAATGAGTGGGAAAATAGTTCTCTGAAAAATAAAAACCATATGAAATAATCAAATGGAAAATTCAGAGCCGAAAAATACAATATATGAAATACAGATGTACTGCATGGGCTCAATAACAGAATGGAGATGACAGAAGAGTCAGTGAGCCTAAAGATGAATCAGTAGAAATCTCATCAGATCTTGTGTCTTCTGTATCAAGAGTATATATGTCTGTTCTATAATATGCCTGTTATGTCCATGTTGGATTCTGTGAAACCTAGTCACAGGCCTTCTGGCTGGTGGATTCTTGTACTATCTACATGTCTTCATTTATCCTATATTTACTCCTACTTACGTGATGCAAAGACCTGTGCAGTTTGGGCCCCATTTCCCCTGCCACTCCACAGATTGAGATACCGTCTTGGCCTGCCATTTTCCCAGACCTTGCCATTTTAGGGTAAGGATCAAACAGTCAGTGGGTTAAAATAATAATAATAATAAGGAACTAAATAGATCAATTTTTAAAATTTGAACGCTTTGAAAGTAAATAGGGACAGAAAGATAAACAGAAAGAGGTAACATGTATAAATTATATATTGCAAAACTTTCTAGTTCAAAGGGAGTACATTTTTTCCTAAACATAACTTAGATATAATGGTTATTTTAGTGAGGAAGACATGCTTTATGGTAGTTTTTTTCCCCTGAATTATCTGTGGTTCAGGATGCATCTAAACTTCTTTGAAATACTTTTCAGATGATTTTGCATTTGCTTGGCCTACTTTGCTACACAAAAGCAACTGGCAGTTTACCCGAGTTTTAATAAGTCAAAACAACTATCTTTTCAGTGAAATGATTACTGCACAAAGAGGAATATTTGTGGCCTCGAAATTTGATGCATTTTTTGGTGGTGTTTTAAGTGGCTCTGGTGACCTCATAGATGTAGTGCATAATACGTCAAACATTGTCTTTATATTTATACATATTAGTTGTAATTAAATATCTCATGAGTTAGCTCTGAGCCTAGTATTGTCATACTACTACTTAATAATCATATTTCCTAAGAAGTCCCTAGAGGATTTATAGTACTAATGAAATTCTGTACTATTTTTAGGTTGATAAAATTCTGTATCTCTTTTTTTTTTTCTGGAGATCCATCTCAGAAATCTACATACATTTGCCCTGTTAAAAAATAGACTTCTACAAAGTCTGGGGTTTAATTCATCTTTTTTGGACATCTGTTTAGCGCATATAAATTATATCATATTTGTTTATGGTGTAACAATTAATTTTCCAAAAGGGGAAATATGCCGTAGTACTCATTTGGACATTGACAGATTTTTCCGTTCAGAAGAATATCCTTAGAGCCTGTTGCTACCATATAGCAATAAAGTTAAAATAGTTAGAGTTGAACTCATGCAGCCTGAATTGTCATACACATTATTTTTCAATTCCCTTTAAGAAATATGAAAGGATAAGATAGTTTAGAAGTTAGGAACTACTGGCATAGTACTGTAGTCTTTTATCTGTTAATAGATCAGATTATCCTTTGATGTTTCATCTTTTCCCCAAAAAAATATTTGATTTTGTCTTTGCCAGACAGAGACTTCTTGGTCCATGGTACGTGGTAGGCAGAATACTGACCCTTCAGAGAGATTCATATCCTGATTCCTGGAACCTGCCACTATGTTAGGGTACATGGCAAGGAATAATTAAGGTTGCTAATCAGTTAACCATAAAATATGGAGGTTATCTTAGATTATCTGTGTGGGCTTAATGTAATAAAGGAAGAAAGAGGCAGAAGAAATGGCAGCCTGAGAAGGACTTGGCCTCCTGCTGGTTTGAAGATGGGGTAGAGGGAACTATGAGCTAAAGAATATGGGTGGCTTCTAAAGCTTGAAAAGGCAAGGAAACATTCTCTGCCAGAGCTTCCAGGAGGAAATTCAGCCCTGCCAACACGTTGATTTTAGCCCAGTGAGACCTGTATTGGGCTCTCACCCACAGAACTGTAAGATAGTAAATTTGTGTTGCTTTAATCCATTAACTCTGTGATAATTTTTAGAGAGGCCATAGGAAACACATAGTACCTCTTCAGTTTTTCACTAATAACAAAGTTTATATTGTGATTAGTTGAATCCTGATGTGAATGACAGTATGATTTTCTGTGAAGGTCAGTTCCAGTTTATTGTATTAAAACATTTATGTTGATAATATGTTGGGTACTGATGGACAAACCTTTGTTTTACGTAGAGGTCTTTATTTTCTACTATCTAGGAATGGTGACGTGATTCCTTATTATTGTAGCTGGAGAATAAGGAGTCTGTGTACAGTAAGGTAGAATGGGAAATGAGGAAAGAGAAATAGACTAAAGCTAGAAAGGAAAATTGGTGTCTTAGAATGTGATAAATAAATCTTCAGAAGCCTTGGAGCCCTGAACAAGTTTTTCATTGTTTGCGTTATATGTGTTTGTGTTAGTAAATACTGTAAATTGGAGTTTTAAAAAGTTTTTATAGTCAGCACAACTTGAACTATATTAGAGTGGTAAGCAATCATCACATTTTGCCACAGAATAGCTTATCAATATGATAAGTGTATAAAGGACTCAGTGGTCAAAAGGAAGGCTAGAGTTTAGAGAAACATGAAAAAGAATGAAGCATTTCTCATATAAGATAATTAACAACCTAACTAATTGTTGACTGTCACTATATTTAGTCTTCCCAACCATATCAAATAAACTTGCTTTACTCCCTTGTGCCTTTACTAGGAAGAGAAACTGAGGGTCCAGCAAAAATTATGAGCTGGCACAGTCTTTTTTTTTTTAAAGACCAAGCATAAATAAGTTAGAGCTATATTGTCAGTTTTTTTGTTTGTTTGTTTGTTTGTTTTTTTGAGATGGCCTCTCATTCTGTCACCCAGGATGAAGTGCGGTGGAGCGATCTTGGCTCACTGCAACCTCCACCTCCTGGGTTCAAGCAGTTCTCCGGCCTCAGCCTCCCAAGTAGCTGGGATTACAGGCGTGTGCTACCATGCCTGGCTAATTTTTGTATTTTTAGTAGAGATGGGGTTTCACCATGTTGGCTGGGCTGGTCTTGAATTCCTGACCTCAGGTGATCCACCCGCCTCGACCTCCCAAAGTGCTGGGATTACGAGTGTGAGCCACTGCGCCCAGCAGTTTTTTTTTTTTTGCTTGTGTTTTTTGCATCAAGTGGATCACGTGCTATCCCAGTTTGTGAGAGAGAGGGGTTAGGTGCTTAAAATTGAGGATACGGAGGGTCTTTTGGTTATTAGTAATGGTTAATCTTTTGGTTATTAGAATTCTGGGGTAACACTAGCAGAATGAGTAGGAGGTGGGGTGGAACAAAAAATTGTTACAGAAGAGATCAAGGAACTGACTGGCCAGTTTGGGGGGATCATTTTGTGTACACTGAAATTCAAAAGAGGTATTGGAGATGGTAGTACCCTTCGTGGAGTGAAGGGGCTTATCCCACGGTTTGTGAATGACAAATGACAATGAGTTACAAGGAAGTTCACTCTGCCACCAAGGCTTGGTCATCTGAGATATGGGAGAAAAAACATATTTTCTCTCACATGGGAGAGAAGCCATTGTTTGAAAGGGCTGGAGCTAGAGCAGAACTCCTAGAGGGGAGAGAGGTTACAGTTGGTGCAAGAAAAGTGAAGAGTGTACAACAATACTGAGGAAATAGGATATTTTAACGACGATATATACCATGAGTTCTAGAAGACACAGCAAAAAGATTTTGGGAATTGGGGGTGGAAGAGAAAAGGGGTCAGTGTAGAGACATACAGAGTATACAGGGATGAAAGTATATAGGGATGGCAAGTCTTGGGAGTCCTGGGCATTTCTTGGTGACTGATGTTAATGGGATTTGCTTTGATGATCTCCTATTCAGGTTGCTGTAAATATTGAAAGGGAGGTGTTGGTGAGAGCCAGGTTTATCGAGAGAAACCAGATTCTATATAGATTTCTGTTGCTACCATACAAATTACCACAAACTTAATGGCTTAAAACAATGCAAATGTATTGTTTTATGGTTCTACAGCTCAGAAAGCCAACACAAATCTCACTGGCCTGAACTCAAGGTGTCAGCAGGGCTGCCTTTCTCTCTGGAGGCTTCAGAAGAAAATCTGTTTCCTTGTTTTTTCCAGCTTGTAGAGGCTACCTGAATTCCTTGGCTTGTGGCCACCTTCTTTCACTTTCAAAGCCAGCAACTTTTCATCTTTTTAAAAGAATTATTATTTCAATAGGTTTTGGGGGAATAGCGTGTGTTTGGTTACCTGGATAAGTTCTTTAGTGGTGATTTCTGAGATTTTGGTGCACCCATCACTTGAGCACTGTTCCCAATGTATGGTCTTTTATCCCTCGTCCCCCCTCCCACCCTTCCCCCCGAGTCCCTATAGTCCATTGTATCATTCTTATGCCTTTAACTTGGCATCTTTTTGACCCTTCTTTCTGGTATATCAAACCACAGCTAGGAAAGGTCCTTCGCTCTTAAGAACTCACATGATTGTTTCGGACCCCACTTGGATAATGCAGGAGAATCTCCACATCTCAAGATCCTTACCCTTAATCACAGCTGCAGGGTCCTTTTTTGCCATGTGAGGTAACATCTTCATAGAGTCCAGGGAGGAGGGAATGGACATTCCTCAGAGGCTGTTATTCTGCCTACCACAGGGCTCCCTCTTTCTTACTGCTGGTGTTAGGATGAAGGCCAGGTATAGAGTGGTATAGCTTCAGGTTTATGGTACCTGATTACATGTGAAATTCATTCTGAGGCTTGCGCTCTCCCTCCACCTTCAGGTTTTATGTGGGGCTTACTTGAGGCTGAGGACAGATATAGGCCTCAGTCTTATCTCTGAAAAGGGGATAAGGTGCTCCTATACTCTCTGGGCAAGATCAATCTATTACATGAATACAAAGCTCAGACATTACTTGAAAAATATATATTAGGGGCTGGGCATGGTGGCTCACGCCTGTAATCCCAGCACTTTGGGAGGCTGAGGCAGAGGCGGGCAGATCACGAGGTCAGGAGATTGAGACCATCCTGGCTAACAGGGTGAAACCCCGTCTCTACTAAAAATAGAACAAATTAGCTGGACATGGTGGTGGGCACCTGTAGTCTCAGTTACTCGGCAGACTGAGGTAGGAGAATGGCGTGAACCAGGGAGGCGGAGCTTACAGCAACCCGAGATTGCACAACTGCACTCCAGCCTAGGTGACAGAGCAAGACTTCGTCTCAAAAATATATATATATGTTTTTGTAATATATATATTATATATATATATTAGTTGAATCATTGGAATAGTATTGTCCTACTAAGAGAACTGTATTATAAATTTATTTGTTTTTGTTTATTTAATGAGGTTTAGTGAATATCTCACATCTTGACATTCAGCAGGCTAGAGTTATAGTATCAGTTGATGTTTGTCTTGAGCCGGAATCCTCTCTGGCTCTAAGCGGTTTGGTTCATAAAACTGGTTTGGACAATGAGAACACTTGGACACAGGGTGGGGAACATCACACACCGGGGCCTGTCGTGGGGTGGGGGGAGCGGGGAGGGATAGCGATAGCATTAGAAGATATACCTAATGTAAATGACGAGTTAACGGGTGCAGCACATCAACATGGCACATGTAAACATACGTAACAAACCTGCACGTTGTGCATATGTACCCTAGAACTTAAAATATAAAATTAAAAATAATTTTTAAAAAAGTAAAATTAACCACCCACCCCCTCAAAATGGTTTGGGATGTGATTGTTATTCTTACAGGTCAGTTTTCAAATTTAAATTGATTGTAGAGATAGCTGTAAAACCAAATATGTGTTTTATTTTGCCAGTACCTTATATTGGTTGTAGAGTTGGCTGATACTTTCAATATTGAATAAATTGAGAACTACTGTTTAATTTCATTTTTTCCTCGTACATTAAACAATGAATCTAAAAAGTATTAAATGTTTGGGCCTTTCTTTGCAAGTTAAAATAGTTCTTCTCTTAGAAATAATTATCATTTCATTTATAATACAAAATCAGTAATCTGCAGAAGCAAGTTAGAATTTTTCATAAATGGTAATAAACGTAGTTAAGGTTTGTTGCTTGCGTTTTGTATTATACCAGTCAATTAAATTTCAGCACTACCTTTAATTAACGTTAATAGATCCGTCAGTTCCCGAAATACCTGTGGTATCAGAATTAACAAACCTAAATTCCAAAATAGGTCAGTGGGTCAGTAGGTTATTAGGTTAGGGAAAAACTGTAGTTTTAATTTTTAAAATTGAAATTTCTGAGTTAGCCATTTTTAATTAATTTAAAATTATTAACTAGATGAAACTTTTTTTCTTTAAATGACTAGAACATAGAAAAATAGTCTCTATTACTTAAGTTTTTGTTCTCTGGAATAGATAACAGGTTGTGTTTTATCTTACTAGCCTCCTGATGTATAGCTAGGCCTCTAGTATTGGACAGTTAAAAGAAAAAGAAAAAAAATGCAGCACTTAAGTTTTCTGATTATAAAAGTAATGCATGTTCATTTGAGAAATTTTAGAAAGTACTAAAGAAGGAACAAAAAAACACCATCCATAAACTACCTAGGAGCAATCACAGTTGATCCTTTTGGTATATTCAGGTTTATGTCTGATATCTTTTCATGCCACTGTTAATGCAGTTAGACATTTAAATTTGTTCTAGCTTTACTATTTTTATTTCATTTTTTATTTTTTTGGAGACAGAATCTCGCTCTGTCACCCAGGCCAGAGTGCAGTGGCGCTATCTCAGCTCACTGCAACCTCGGCTTCCTGGGTTCAAGCGATTCTCCTGCCTCATCCTCCCGAGTAACTGGGATTACAGGTGTGTGCCACCATACCCAGCTAATTGTTGTATTTGTAGTAGAGATGGGGTTTCACCATATTAGCCAGGCTGGTCCACCCTGACCTCAAGTGATCTACCCGCCTCGGCCTCCCAAAGTGCTAGGATTATAGGCGTGAGCCACTGTGACTGGCTTAGCTTTATTATTTTTAATAATATCTCAATGAATATAAAAGTTTAGAGGCATCTTTGATTATTTTCTTATTTCTCAAAGTGAAATTACTGGGTCAAGGACATAATTTTCAAACCAATTTGTTTTTTAAGAAAGAGAAATTCCTCCTTTTCCTGGTTTATAAATTCCTTTTATGCCTAGTTTGTTGAATGGTGTTTTTTTAAATCATGAATAGGCATTGGAGTTTGCTAAATGCTTTTTCTGCATCAGTTGAGATCCCTAATATGATTTTTATCCTTTATTTTGTTAATGTGGTATGTAGCACATGGATTGGTTTTATTAATATATGTTGAACCTTGCTCAGATCCCAGAGATAAATACCACTTGGTCATGTTGAATAATCCTTTTAATTTACTGTTGCGTTTGGATTGCTAGTATGTTGTTGAGAATTTTTCATCAATATTAATCAGAAATATGGTCTGTAGTTTTTTTCTTATGGTGTCTTTGGCTTTGATATCAGCATAATGCTGGCTTCATAAAGAGTTTGAAAGTGTTCCCTTTTCAGTTTGTTGGAAGCATTTGAGGGGGATTGGTATTCATTCTTTCACTGTTTGGTAGAATTCTTCAGTGAAGTCGTGTATATGGTCCTGGGCTTTTCTTTGTTGTAAAGTTTTTGATTCAATATAATTACAAGTTATACATGTCTGCTCAGATTTTCTTTTTTTATTTCATCATTCTGACTTTTATTATCGATTAATTTGTCTATTCTTAAAAAAACTATATACTCTCCTGTAAAGTCATCTGTGCTGTTGCATATAGTCTTCTCTTTGTTGTATAGCATTCCATTATGTGAATACCACATTTTGTTTATCCGTTGTACTGTCAATGAAATCTGGGTTGTTTCTAGTTTTAGACCGTTACAAATAAAGCTGCTGTGAACTCTGTTCAGATTTCTATTCATGATTCAGCCTTGGTGGTAGATGGCATATTTCTGGGAATTTATCCATTTTTTTCTAGGTTATCCAATTTGTTGGTGTATATTTATTGAGTTGTCTAAAAAAAATGCCTTTTTATTTCTGTGATATCAGTTGTAATTTCTCCCCTTATTTCTGATTTTGAGTCTTCTCTTATTCCTAATGTAGCTAAAGGTTTGTCAATTAGTCTTTTCAAAGAAACAACTCTTAGGTTTTGTTTTGTTTTGTTTTGTTGTTGTTTTTCCTATTCACTGTTTTATTTCTACTCGAATCATATTTCCTTCCTTCTGCTTTCTATGGGCTTTGTTCTTTTTCTAGTTCTTTGAGGTGTAAAGTTAGGTTGTTTGAGATTTTTTTTTTTTTTTTAAGCACACCTGCTAGCAGGAATCTTTCTTCATTTTTAATGCAGACATTGACTGAAATAAGATTCCCTGTCGGAACACTTTTGCTGCATCCCATACATTTTGGTATGTTGTGTTTTCGTTTGTCTCAAGATGTTTTCTGATTTCTCTTTTGATGTCTTCCTTGACTCTTTGGTTATTCAACAGTGTGTTTAAATTTCATCTACTTATGAATTTTCTCGTTTTCCTTCTGATACTGATTTCTGTTTTCATTTCACTGTGATCAGAGAAGATACTCAGTATAATTCAACCTTACATTTGTTAAAACTTATTCTGTGACTTGTTAGGTGATCTGTCCTAGAGAACGTTCTCTGTGTACTTGAGAATACTGGTGTATTCTGCTGTTATTGTGTGGAATGTTTTGTGTATGTCTGTTAGGTCCATTTGGTCTGTACAGTTGGCCTTCTGTATCTGAAGGTTCCACATCTGTGGATTCAACCAACTGTGGATAAAAATATTCAGAGAATAAAACCTTTTACAAATAATAAAAATTTAAAAAAATATATAGTATAGCACCTATTTACATCGTATTTACATTGTATTATGCATTATAAGTAATCTAGAGATTATTTAAAGTATAGGGGAGGAGGCACATAGGTTATATGCAAATACTACATCATTTTATGTAAGGGACTTAAGCATCTGCAGATTTTGATGCTAATATTTGGTGGGGGTTCCTGGAACCAGTCCATCTCTGATAATGAAGGATGACTGTACTGATACACTGTTTAAGTCGATGCTTTCCTTCTTGATTTCTCTTGGATTATCTGTCCATTATTGAAAGTGGGATATTGACATCTCCTGCTGCTATTGCATCTGCTATTTCTCCCTTCAGTTCTATTGATGTTTGCTTAATATATTTGGGTCCTCTGGTGTTGGGTATGTATATATTTATAATTGCTATATCTTCCTAATGAATTGACTCTTATTTGTCTCTTGTATTTTAAATACTTAACATGTATTTTATCTAAGTGTGGTCACTCATACTCCTTTATTTTTTTTATTTTTATTTTTTATTATTATACTTTAAGTTCTAGGGTACATGTGCATAACGTGCAGGTTTGTTACATATGTATACTTGTGCCAT
>NW_012119221.1:968706-1009794 GCF_000951035.1 Colobus angolensis palliatus | reverse complement strand
TCTTTCTTGTAGTGCTATTGTCCCTCTTTTCCTTTCCTCCTGTTTTTCTCTGTTTCTTTTCTAATTTATTTTTTATTATTTATTTATTTATTTTATTTTTTTAGTGTAGTTGTGCTTTGACTCCCTTAGCATTTTCTTGTGTGAATCCTCACATGTGATTACCATGGGGCTTATATATAAAAACATCTTATAGTTAAAACAGTCTATCCTAAGCTTATGACAATCTAACTTCAATTGCATATAAAAATTTAACTCTCTCACTCTCCCCTTGTTATTGATGTCACAATTTTATCCTTTTGTATACTCATTGATGTTTTTATAGTTACAGTTTTTTAATACTTTTACATTTTAACTTCCGTACCAGAATTAAGTGGTTGTTTTAGTTTATTCATGATGTTTTAAGTAATTTTGTTTTCTTTTGGAAATAATTTATAGAATTTAAAATTGGTTATATACATTTTTGTGACAGTTCTAAATTTTATTTTTAAAAATCATTTTAAAACCCTTTTAATGATAAACTTCTATGTAAGTTGAATAAATCTAACATTTTTTCTTGTTTAAACAGAATTCTGAGACTTACGGTTGGTCATATAGAACAGTACCTTGAACTTATAGTTTCCTGAAGAATCAGTTTAAAAGATCCAAAGAGTACAAAAGGTAAAGAAAGGTGCATCTTAGAATGCATCATAAAATGATATTTTACCAGAAAAATAAAAGAAATCCATGAACTATTTTGACACACTAATTTAAGGAAGGTTTAATTAAAAAAAAAATTTTGTGTGTGTTAATTTCCCATCAAACGTAGTACCGGCTATGTTCCGTTAATTACTTTAGATACTGGGGATTCAGTGATGAACAAGACAGAAGCTATCCCTGCTGTCGTGAAAACTGCCTTCTAGAGGAAGACAAATAATACATAAGTGAGAAATTTGCGGTTTGCACTGTGCAGAGAATTAAAATGGATAGTGTAAGGTTGGGCACAGTGGCTTGTGCCTGTAATCTTAGCAGTTTGGGAGGCTAAGGTGGGAGGATTGTGTGAGCCTAGAAGTTTGATACCAGCCTGGGCAACATAGTAAGACCCCATCTCCACCAAAAATTTAGAAATTAGCTGGGCATAATGATGTATGCCTGTGATCCCAGCTACTTGGGAGGCTGAGGCAGGAGGACTTGAGCCTAGGAGGTTGAGGCTACAGTGAGCTGTGGTTGCACCACTGCATCCAGCTTGGGAGACAGAGTGAGACCTTGTCTTACACATACAAAAAAAGGATAATGTGGTAGAGACTGGTGACTGCTTTCATTAGGCAGTCAGAGATAGCCTAATTGAAAAAGGGGAATTTTAGTTGAGATCTGAATGGCAAAAGGAGCCAGCTGTGTGAAGATCTGAGAGAAGAGCTTTATAGGTAGTGAGAATAAGAAAGATAGTGAAATGTTTGAGGAACATAAAGAGCGTAATGTGACTGGAATATAGTAAGTGATGGAGAGAGTATATGGAGATCAGGTTGGGGAAAAAAACCTGGGAGTCAAATGCCCATCAGTGACAGACTGGATCAAGAATACTATGCAGCCATAAAAAGGATACATTCATGTCCTTCGTAGGGACGTGGATGAAGCTGGAAACCATCATTCTGCACAAACTATCGCAAGGACAGAAAACGAAACACTGAGTGTTCTCACTCATAGGTGGGAATTGAAAAGTGAGAACACTTGGACACAGGGTAGGGAACATCACACAGCAGGGCCTGTCGTGGGGTTGGAGGAGTGGGGAGGGATAGCATTAGGAGATACACCTAATGTAAATGATGAGTTGATGGGTGCAGCACACCAACATGTCACATGTATACCTCTGTAACAAATCTGCATGTTGTGTACATGTACCCTAGAACTTAAAAGTATAATAAAAACAAAACAAAATAAAAACCTGGGAGAGAAGCAGATTTACAGAAGAAAGTTAAGTGTTCTAAGTATATGGCATTTTGGACACCTTTAAAATCTGTAGAAATGTCTAAAAAGCAGTTGGATATCTGACTGCATTTGACAGTGTATTCTAGGGGTGTGGATTTGGGAGTCACTGGTATGTAGAAGTGCAATTTATTTAGGAAGTGTATACAGATTGAGAAGGATTCAGCCCTGGCACATGCCAGTATTAATTAGAGGAGAAGGAGCAGCCAGCAAGATGAGTAGAAAAGCAGGAGAATATTCTGTCACTGGAACCAAGAAAAGAAAGTACTTAATAAATGCAGAAGTGATCATCTACATCACGTATTACTTAATGGTCAAATAGAGAATAAACAGCCATTATTAGACTTGGCAATATGGAGATTTTGGATACTAAGAGTGAGCAATTTGAGTGGAGTGGTAGAGATGAAAGCCTAATTAAGAGTGATGAAGAAAATATGGGAAACTGGCCGGGCGCGGTGGCTCAAGCCTGTAATCCCAGCACTTTGGGAGGCCGAGATGGGCAGATCACGAGGTCAGGAGTTTGAGACCATCCTGGCTAACACGGTGAAACCCCATCTCTACTAAAAAATACAAAAAACTAGCCGGGGGAGGTGGCGGGCGCCTGTAGTCCCAGCTACTCGGGAGGCTGAGGCAGGAGAATGGCGTAAACCCAGGAGGCGGAGCTTGCAGTGAGCTGAGATCCGGCCACTGCACTCCAGCCTGGGCGACAGAGCAAGACTCTGTAAAAAAAAAAAAAAAAAAAAATATGGGAAACTGCTGGTTAGAGGTGGCAAACAATACAATTAAATTTTATTTTCTCTTGAGACCTCACTGAAGCTAAAGTAAAAAGAGTCTTACAAAAAACATTAACTTCACAGGACAGAGAGATTGGAGAAGAAACAATAGCAACAAAATTTGGGACTGAAAAGCAAAAGGGAGCATAGTAACTTTCTTGCAAATCCCAGGATCCTAAGCCCGCTGTGGGAAAGCTGAGAAACAAACTTCTTGACACTACTATAGAACCTCTATAATTTTCTTGAATTGAAAACACTGTTTCTGGAAATATGAGTTATGGTGGAACTAAAACAGGATAATTTGTGCAAATCTATTTAAGACGTGATTATATTCCATGGGTCCTTTTCTTAGCTTTGGAACCAAGGCAGCCACCTTTTTCCTATCTTAGCAGAAGTCAGGAGATTTATTCCCTAGTAAGAATAAAATAAAGGAGCCACAAACATGGCTGAGAATGAGGGTAACATGTTAAAAATAGAAGGGTTAAGAACCGAGGGTACCAGGTTTTTATACTCTTCAGGCAAGAGTTGAGAAGATACATAATTCTTTTCTCTGAATTACAATCATCTTAAAAGATCTAAAGATTCTGACATTGAGAATTCCCCAAATCAATATTTCAACCTGATAACCCTACAATAAAGTTAACAGTCAGCAAGCTGTATCACACAGAGCTTCAGTTTTTTTAGTGCTTACCCTTAAATATGAGTTCATGCTCAGAGATCAGTAGACGTCTGAGGAAAAATGTCTTATGTGCAAGATAAAGGCCAAACCAAAAGGTAAAACACCAAGTTAGGGGAAATGGAGAGCAGTTAGGCAGGTGAAAATTAAACACAAACCTTAGATAAAGTTAAGAGGGATGCTATATCCATGAAATATGAACGAGAAACAATAAGAAATGAAATTAGAAATGAAAAACTCATTGGAAGAGTTGAAAAATAAAGTGATCTATTGAAAGTAGAGCAGAGAGCCAAAGTGATGGAAAATTATGATAGAGAAAAAATAAGAAAATTACAACTGTCCAGGATCTCCAATACTCAAATAAGTGCTCCAGAAGGAGAGAGAAGCGATAGAGGGGAAAAACAAAGAATAGAGAACGACTCAAGAAAACTCTCCAGAATTAGAGTTACCAGTTAGGAAAAGCCTGTTGAGTGACCAGTACAGATACAAAAACAAGCCAAAACAGGGCACATCACTGTTCAACTTTAGGAAACAAGGGAACTTCCAGAGTGAAATAAATAGCAGGTCACATTATTTTACTGATAAAGGATTACATCCTTTATCAGTAGTCAGAATGGCTTTGCACTTCTTGACACCACACTGGAAGCTAGAAGATAGTGAAGACTTCAGTATTCAGAGGGAAAAGTGATTTTCAACCAGGTATTCAGTATCCAACTAAACTATTGATTACGGATAGACTAATGACAGTTTTAGACTTATGAAGTCTTAAAAAAATTTACCTGTCATGTCCCCTTTCTTAGGCAGTTACTGGAGGAATTACTCAACAAAAATAAAGAAGTAAACTAAAAAAGATGGAGGCATAGGATACAAGTAACAGGGAATATGACCTAACTAGAGACCCAGGGAATCACCAGGTTGATGATGAATAATGGTCACAAGAAGACAGCTGGTCCTCAGGTTAGTAGATAGTTTCCAGTCCCAGTAGAAACAGTTGGAAGATTTCTAGTGATACCACTGTGAGAAGGTGAAATTGGTAGAATGTGTAATGTGTTTGAAGAAATAGTAGATTTAGACAGGGAAGAATTTGTAGCTAAGTTGGTAGTAAGTATAAACAAAACTAGGTAAAGAACAAAACGGTAACTCTAGGAAAAACTCAAAAGGAAAAGTAATTATAGTATACTCTATGGCTCAGCTCTGAATTGGCATTTACAGAGTCAAAATGATGTTAACTCCAAATATAACCACCTAACCAGAATTATGATACTGAGAAATTGGGGAAGTGTGCATGTGTATGAATAAAATAGTAATGTGATGCATGCTGAGCTGGGAAGTCATATCACCAGATAACTCTGATCTCCAGTTGCTTAAGTAAAGGAGCATTCGATTCCTAGCTGTAACTTGATCCTTTATAATTGGGGAACTTTTTTTTTTGGAATTTTTAATTTTAATTTGAATTTATGTGGGTACCTAGTATATATATTTATAGGGTACATGAGATTTTTTGATAAAGGCGTGCAGTATGTAATAATCACATCATGTAAAATGGGATATCCCCTCAAGCATTTATCCTTTGTGTTGCAAACAATCCAGTTACATTATTTTCGTTATTTTAAATATAACTGGTGAATTTTGGATTCCAGTAACTGCAACCGAGCCTTTTAAAGACATTGCCTATCATTGTGGTCTAATCATGTCGAACTTAAAAAATAATGAAATTTATTCTATATTAGATTATATGTTTGACATTCCACTTCAGCTTGTGTAGGGAAGTGGCATGACATCTGTATCCTTAGACTGCACACCATGGACGAGTGTGACTCTAGCTAGTCTCTTTCTGAATTGAAAGCATGGGACCTGCAGTGGTCTGTAGACAAAGTATTTTGGCTGTTCCACCTTACCAGTTTGTCGCTAAAGTTAATTTGACACCATTTAAAAAAGTTTAGGGAAATCTTCTAACATTTGTTTTAGGGTGCATGTCCAGCCTATTTTACTTATTCCTTTCCCTTTCGCTTAAGTGAAGTGTGTCTGTCAGTTGACTGGAAAGGTGAAGATCTTGTGCTCGACTGTTAAGAGATATATCTGAATGGTCACGGTGGCTCAAGCCTGTAATCCCAGCACTTTGGGAGGCTGAGGCAGGCAGATCACCAGAGTTCAGGAGTTCGAGACCAACCTGACCAATATGGTGAAACCTCATTTCTACTAAAAATACAAAAATTAGCTGGCTTTTGGTGGTATGTGCCTCTAATCCCAGCTACTGAGGAGGCTGAGGCAGGATAATCGCTTGAACCTGGGAGGCGGAGGTTGCAGTGAGCTGAGATCGCGCCACTGCACTCCGGCCTGGACCACAGAGGGAGAACCTGTCTCAAAAAAAGAGAGATTTTAGATTCTATTAGCTAGACGACAAATAATTTTTAGAAGAATATTGTTAACAACAGTAGTTAAACAGCCTAATGAAGCATCAGCCTGTATCTTCTAAACTGTATTAGATTCACCCTTCTTGCAGTCAGCAAGGCTCTTCCTGTAGTATAACCCTTACCCCTGCCGCCCGCCCTTTTTTTGGTAGTTTGTCTTATTTTCTACCTTTTGATAATTAAGCCATACTGATGGCTTACTGGGTGCCTTAAAAGGCTCAGATCTGGCCTTTTAAACTTCTTACTGTTAACAATTCTTTTTTAATTCACTGAAATTTGCCCTGTTACTTTTATACTGTTCTTCTTGTTCTAGTGATAGAATCAACCTCAGTTTTTACCATGAAGATAAATATGTCTGTTGGACCAGAGGGATGTACTTAGGTGGTCTTTACATTCTCTTCTACCTCTAAAATTCTGTAGTTCTGTGTTCCATCTGCTGATAATACCTCAGACACTTGAAATCACAACATTTCATCCTGGCGTTAGTACTTTTTATTTTATTATTTCTATCTTTGACTCTGCCACTCATTTTCTTTTAAAAACTCTTAGTCCTGGGTATGGTAGCGAGTACCTGTAATCCCAGCTAGTCAGCAGGCTGAAGTGGCAGGATTGCTTGAGTCCAGGATTTCAAGGCAGCAGTGAGCTATGATCATGCCACAGCACTCCAGCCTGGGCAACAGAGTAAGACCCCATCTCAAAAACAAAAAGAAAAAAAAATATTCTGAGCCCCTCACAGTTCTTCTGCAGCCGTAACCATACAGGCAATGCAGCAATGTTACCAGGGTTATTCTCCTTTACGCTCATGAAGGTGCATTTAAAAACAGTGACCGAATGTTTAGAATCTCATGTTCTTATAATATCTTTAATCTTCTTTGGTTTAGAAATGCTCCAATGTGCATTTCCTTTGAATGTTGAACATTTTGTTGATGCTCAAAAGCTTTCAGATTTTGGAGCATTTTGCTATTCAGGTTTTCAGATTAGGGATACTCAACCTGTAGAATATAGAGAGACAAATTTTAGGCTTGTGATCCAGCTTTAAAGCAGTAAGTTTTACTTCCTTCAATTTGATATGAGACTCTTTATAGTAAGACTCTTCTGTATTTGACTTGCCTTTGCCAGTTTACCACTTGTATTCTCACTTTATGGTGTCATAATTAAAACTTTAAATTGTAACATGCCAGGTTTTTCATAAGGAAAATGCTAAACCTCCTAGTTTCTCAAATACGATATTCTTTTGTCTCACTGAGGCCTCCGCCTTTACAAATTGCCATTCCTGTAGCTTAAAATTCTTTCACCTATTACCTGTTTCTGTCCTTCAGCCTGTTGCTTCTCAAACTTAAGTGGTCATACATTATCACATGGAGCCCTTGTGAAAATGTAGATTCTGGTTGTTAACGCTGGGATAGGGCCCAAGATTTTGCCTTTGAAAACAAGCTCTCAGAGGATGGTGATGCTGCCCATCCCTGCACCATATTTGCATTAAAAAGAATCTTGACTCCTGACAGATTTACTGTCATGAAGAATATTTCCTCTTGTGTCCCCCCTCTAATTCCCATGGGTACACATAATTGTTCCTTGCCCAGTGGTAGCATTACACAGTATATACCTTCATTATACCTCTTACTATAATTATTTAGATATCTGTCTTCCTGCTCAATTGCAGTTTTTCCTACGGGGACTGTGTCTTTCACTGTTGTGTACTCAAAGCCTGCTGTACTGTTTAGCAGAAAATAGGCTTTCAACAAATGTTTATTGCTGAATAGATGGTGTTATTACAGACTATTTGCAGTTATATAGTCAAATATATACTGAATATTGAGAATGTCTGTTTTATTTTGATTGATAGAAAAGAGAAAGTTAATATGAGCCTGAATTACTTTTTTTCTTGTAGTTGTTTTTTAGGAGGGGAGAAAAAGCCTCAAATGTGCCTCAGCCATAGGTATTTGCTTGAAAATAATGTTCTAGTCTTCAGTACAAACAAAATGTTTTGAAGTCTCTGTGATAACATATAGTATTTCTCAGGATAACTTTGTGGAAGTAAGATTTTTAGAAAACTAATGACCATTTATTTTTCTTTTCACATAAGGAGAAGTACAAATGTCTACTACAAGACGAAAACGTAGTATGTTATGTTGTTTACCGTAAGCTGTAGTAAAATGAGCTCGATTGTTGACAGGTATGTTTTTGAAGACTCTTATTTTAAGTTATATATAGTTATTTTAAAATGCACTATTAGAATGATGGTCTATATGAAATTGATAGAAGGAGTTTTATGCCTAAACATAATTACTGTTGCATTCAGTTTCTGTATTAAACAAATATAGTGTAAAAAAGTAAGTAAGGTATATCAATATTTTTCTAGAGCCAAAGTCAGCAGCAACATATCACTTACGTGTTTTAAATGAGTCCTGACCTGTAATTTTGAGTGATTTGGTCATAGCTGCTCTGAAGGAAATTCTGACAGTTGCAGATGTTTCCTTGGAACCTTGTAGAGTCCTTTTTCTTCTTATCTAACTTCATCCCTTCAAGCATCTTAGCATTTGTGACTGATAAGAGGTAACTATAATTAGGATTTCATTAGTTAAAATTGTAATCTTTACATCTTACTCTTGGGAAAAGGGTAAATCTCCATATTCCTTTGATTTTAATACTTGAAATTTTTGGAGGAGGGTAGAAGGGAGCAGAGAGGGTTAAAAAAACGATTGGGTACTGTAGTCACTACTTAGGTGGTGAGATCATTGGTACACAAAACCTCAGCGACACGCAGTCTACCCATGTGAAAAACCTGTACATATACCCCGGAACTTAAAGTAAAAGTAGAAAAGAAAAGACTTTAAGTTGTCTTTGTTTTTTACATTTTAGCATCTCTTATCATAATTTAATTGGTAGCACTCTTTTTTTCTTTCTTAAGGGCACATAAAATAGTGGTGATCTTAACAGTCAATAATATCTTAAATTTGATATAATCCAATAACATTTTTAAAGCATCTACTCTTTGACAGCAAATGTACAGAATACTTTTTTATATGTTATTTAACCTCAATAATTACGTAAGATTTTACAGATAAGAAAACTGTAGGTCAGAGAGGTTAAATAATTGTTTAAAGTCACATAGCTAGTAAGATATCTGGAATTTTTACTTGTGTTGGTTTGGACATTAAAGTTGCTATGCTTTTATTGCACTGTTCTGGGTGCTCCATCCATTGGGGATTCTTCAAGAGTTTTGCACATAGACTTGTACACAGAAGTGACTTTTGACATCTGGGGACAACTTTTCTCCCTTTCTATGAGCTAAATAGTAAAGATATATACTCCACCAGAACTTAAGGTCTGAGGAGCCAGAAACTTCCTTAAAGAGGCCTGCCTGCCCCATGGCCATAGCTTTGAACTGTGCCATAGTTACAGGTGGAATTAATGATAGTCTTTTCCTTGGAAAGGATATTTCTTCACTGCCTTTGACAGATAAAATATGAATTTGGCATTATGCTTTTCCCATTCTAGATAGTATGACATCTAGGGATGACATTAGTGTTTTCAGACATAAAGCAGTGATTATTAATATGGGTTCCTTATCTCTGAATGTCATGAAACTTAGGAACTCTGTCCTCAGAAAATTCATGTACATACAAAAATTTTTAATAAATTTCAGGGCATACATGGAATCCCCAAAGTTCATACATACACCTCCACCATGATACAAGTGTTACAGGTGATCTCAATAGTGACCCCATTTTATAGCACATAGGCCTTTATAGGCCATAGAAAGGTGTGACTAAAGGAGTGAATAGTGAATTTATATAAAACCTCATAAATCAGCAGAAACTTTAATATTGCTCCTAGGGTTGAGTTAGCCACCAGTGCGCTTGATTTTGTTTTTTAGGAATGGTCTTTCCTTACATCTTCCCATAGCCAGCCCTTTGTTGTCACTTAGATCCTAGCTCACCATGTCCCCCACTAACCACTCAGACTCTAGTAACTAAAACATCACCCCTTTAAAAAAAATTAAAACTCATCACCCATTTTTATACTTGTTTCTATCTACTGGAAAATAAGGATGGGTATGGCAGCTCACACCTGTAATCACACTTTGGGAGGCTGAGGTGGGAAGGTCATTTGAGCCCAGGAATTTAGGACCAGCCTGGTCAACATAGCAAGATCCTGTCTCTACAAAAATTTTTAAAAACTAACCAGTCATGGTGGCATGTACCTGTGGTCTCAGCTACTCAGGAAGCTGAGGCAAGAGGACTTCTTGAACCCGGGAGGCTAAGGCTGCAGTGAGTCATGTTCATGCAACTGCACTCTAGCCTGGGCAGCAGAGTAAGACACTGTCTCTAGAAAGAAATAAAAAGGAAAAAGTGTAGGAAAGCAGCTAAATGTCTTGTTCGTTGTTTACTAAACATGTCCAGAACAGAGCACATGAGTGCTAATACATGTTTGTCAAATGAATTAGTAAATGAATGAAATGTATTAATATAAGTTAATGCATTAGATTGTGATGTTTATGAGTAATTTGTGGTTTTATAAAGTAAATAAGAAAAAATTTAAATTACGCTGTTATAGTTAACAAAAATCATTTTATATAATGGCAAACACTGACTTTCTGTAAGTTTTTACTGATTACTGAAAGTTTGAAACAAGATATTTAAACTGATTAAATTCTTGTTTAGCGTAATGTGTTCATAATATAGCTAAGTATAAATACTTTTACAATTTATATATATAATAAACTTAAAAATATAATTATTACTGAATTTTGATTTTCGAATGTTTACTAGGAAATAGGTTAGTGGTTTGAATTTTATAATCCATTAACTTTACAAAAATTCTAGGGTGTAACTGAGTTGATTTACATGTCATTTTAGTATTGCTGTTGCTTAGTGAGTCTGCTCTTATTTTCTCCACTTTCTTTTAGAGATGACAGTAGTATTTTTGATGGGTTGGTGGAAGAAGATGACAAGGACAAAGCAAAAAGGTAGTTTGATTAGAGATGTAAAATAGTAAATAAGTGAATAATAAATATAATGGTAAATAAATAGTGAATTAATGATTTCCAAAAGCTATCTGCTTTAGAAGTTTAGATATATTAGCAAGGTGGAAGAACTTAGAATATTGGTATGTAGTTTATAAATTAAATATCTTCTGACCTTTTGGAAAAGTATTATGCTTTGCTTAAACAGAAACTGAATTAGAAAATCTGACTTCCCAAAGCAGATAATTACAGGTATCATAAAATGATTGTTTTATAAATAATCAAGTTTATTTTTCTCAATAGCTGTTTGTTTACTGGTTACTGCTTCACATAGAATAGCAGTCATTATTCATTTAGCACATGTATTTATAATAACCATATAAGTTAACAATCCTTGGAAGTATTAGATTAAATAAAACCTGTGATTTGAATGCAGTTTTTCTTATTGGCATTTTCGTAAAAACATGTATGTCAAATGCATGATTTGTAAAATTTTCTTTAATAATAAACTAAGCTGAAAAATTATTGCAAATTAACTGTATATTGTTGGTAACCTGGGAGATACTTGTTACCATCTATGTTGATAGAAGTACGTGCTGTGTCATGTCTCAATTAACATTGTATTAAACTACTTGTGTAATTAAATGGAATGTTTGAAAAATGCATATTTTTCATTTCATCAGAGTATCTAGAAACAAATCTGAAAAGAAACGTAGAGATCAATTTAATGTTCTCATTAAAGAACTGGGATCCATGCTTCCTGGTAATGCTAGAAAGATGGACAAATCCACTGTTCTGCAGAAAAGCATTGATTTTTTACGAAAACATAAAGGTAAATTTTAAACTTTGTATAATGGAACAGACTCTCAAAGCATTAGTTAGAATCTTGGCAGAGATGCTTAAGATTGGATGCTTCCTTGGCTTTTTTAAGAGAGAGAAATCAATTGCATTTTAAAAGATTTCCTAATATGTTCATTCTTTCATTCAACAAACATTTATTCCATGCCGACTACATGATAAATCCTCATGATGCAGGGTAACAGTCCTGAATTTCAAGTAAGTCAAGCCAGGGCAGACAAACATGTAAGCACATAATTACAAATATGAGTAGTGCTTGTAAACTGCAGCAAAAATACAGGAAAGAGTATATCAGGGAGACTTTAAAAATAGTTGATTTTTCAACTGAGTCTTTTAGATTAAGGAAGACAGCATGTCACACAAAGGGAATATGTGCAAAAGCAGAGAAGCAGGGAGACTTCATTGTCACTGAAGCATGTTTGTGTTGGAAAATTATGGGTGTATTTGAAAGAAAGGAAAAAGCTAGATAATATAAAGTTCTTATATGTCATTTTAAAAGGTTTTTTCAATATATATCTAGTAAATCAACACTATAAAATAAAGTATTTGTTAATAGAAGAAAATCATCTTGACAAGTGAGTCATGAAAAGAAAATTTAAAGAATATTAAGTATTTTGGTAACAGATAATAGATTAAAAAAAAAAACACCTGTAGAAGGAAATTTCCTTTTTCAAATGCGAATGAAACTGTAAAACTCAGAACAGTTAGTAATTAGTGCCTCTGTTTTACTTCTGCCTAGCTCAGTTGGTAATGCCTTACCAGACTGGTTTATGTTCCACCGCTCGTTGAAACTGTTTTTGTTAATTTCACTTATGACATTACCTTCCTATCCCCCAATAAAGCAATAGCTTTTTCTTATACCTCATCTTCTTCTGCATCTCTACAGCACTGGAAATTTTTATCCTTCCTCCCTTGGGCTTCCCTTATATTGTACTTTCACCTCCCCTTTTCTAACTGAAACTAACTTCTTTCCTCTCTCTTTTTCTGCCCTCTAAATGTGACATTCCTAAGTCTTATCCTTGTTCTCTTGCTTTCTGTACACTCTCTCTCTTGCTTATCTTATTCCATAGCTTCAGCTATTGTGTCTCTATTAAACTACCAGATTTCTATTTTTAGATGCAAACATTTTAGCCATGTATTTCCAGATAACTTCTAGATCTTTCTTTTGCATGTCCTCAAACTCAGTGCATCTAAAATTGAATTTATTTTCATTGTGTCAAGTTACCTCTTTCTCTTAACTTGCCTTTTTTCATTTTTATACTACCGTCCTTTTAGTCACCTAAGACTTAAACCTGAAAAAATTTTAGGATTTTTTTTCATCTTCCTTAGCACCATATCACAGTTGCCAAATTCTGTTGATTCTTTTGTAAATGTGTCAATATTTATTGCCACCACTATCATTACATTTTACCTCTACAAATAGTATCTCACTAACCCTCAGTGACTGTTAAATGGCACACTCATTGAAATCAGTCCGAAAATACTAGGAGTTCAATAAATGATTGTTGAATGAAATGAAATGCATATATTTCCCCCTGACAATAGAGGATGAATTTTGGCATTAGGTAATTTGTTTTTTCAAAATCAGATACATAATTCTCACAAAAGTAGTATTTCTGTTATATGAAATATATATACATATCATCCTAAAATAAGCCTATGTTTAATGAAACTTGATTGGATTTGTGGGTTTAAATCCTTTTCCCAAATGTATATAATTGATATGAATTTTAAAAGCACTATATTCCACACATTTAGTAGCTATACTTCTTAGTTACTCTTCATATTTCACTACAGGCATTTCTAATATGCTAACTTATTAGACAGAATGCTGTATTTCTGTATCTGATGATAAAATCAGAATTTAGCTTATACTTACTACAAAGTAGAGTATATTTTGTAGAATATGGTCTACGACATAGATTTTTATTCTGCCTGCTTGTTTTAATATGTCTACATTTAAAAATAGAAAAAATGTGTTACTAGGTTTCATCATTTATTAATAGCTTTTTCATAACTAAATCTATTAGAAGTATGTAGTGAAATAAAATAGTAATCATTGTTACAAATATATGTCCCACAGCAGGGATCTCCAAATTTTTGACCAGCTATCTACTATTGTACAAAGAGGACACTAAGAAAAATCACTGTGGGAATATTACTGTAGTAAAGTTTTTGTGCAAAATATTAATTTAGTCTCTTTGATTAATTAAGATGGAGCACTTGAGATTGGGAAAAAGCTTTTTGCCCAGCAGTAGGCAGCTAAGGCCTTCTGTATTGAAAGCAAACCGAGTGACCTCTTTGGCCTTTTTCAGCTAATTTCCCTAATGCTGCTCTAGACATTGCTATTTGAATGCCAAGGGAAGGAAAAGGAAAAAAAGAATGTCTTCAAAATTCTTGGAGCAAAAATCTTGTTTGGTCCTTGTGTCAAATAGGATGCAATCTCAGGCCCATCAGCAACATAACAGAGCACCAAGAGAAAAACTAAAGAGACTGGTATCACCAAGAGACCAAATCCAAGGAGATAACTTGCCACGTTGTCTCAAATATTTCATCATACCAAAACCTGGACCTTTTGATATCTACGCAATAAATGTTAATGCTTTAATTAGACTGGGAAGACAGAAGACAACTTGTAGGACTTTTGTACTCCTCCGGTGGTTGGAGTATGCCACTAATATGTCAATCTGTTTACAGAAATCACTGCACAGTCAGATGCTAGTGAAATTCGGCAGGACTGGAAACCTACATTCCTTAGTAATGAAGAGTTTACACAATTAATGTTAGAGGTATGTCCAGATTTAATTTTTGAAAGTTTTGTTTTCCTCAAAAACGAAATCACCGGGTGACTTAATATACATGTGTACCTTGGCAATATTGCAAGTTGAGTTCCAGACCACTGCAATAAAGCTAATATTTCAATAAAATGAGTCACATGGATTGTTTTGTTTCCCTATAGTCTATTAGGTGTATAATAGCATTATATAAAAAAAAATTGATCATACCTAAATTTAAAAATATTTTATTGCTAAAAAATTCTAACAATCACCTGAGCCTTCAGCAAGTCTTAATCTTTTTGCTGGTGGAAGGTATTGCCTCAGTGTCAGTGGCTACTGACTGATCAGGGTGATGGTTGCTGTAGGTTGGGATGGCTGTGGCAATTTCTTCAAATAGTCAGCAATGAAGTTTGCCACATCGATTGATTCTTCCTTTCAAGAAGATTTCTCTGTAATGTGCAATGCTATTTGATAGCATTTTACCCAGAGTAGAACTTCTTTCAAAATTACAGTCAGTACTCTCAACCCCTGCTGCTGCTCTGTCAACTAAGTTTATGTAATATTCTGTATCCTTTGCTGTCTTGTCAACAATTTTCACATCTTCATCAGGAGTAGAGTCGATCTCAAGAAACCACTTACTTTACTCATCAGTGGAGCAACTCCTCATCAGTTCAGGTTTATTAGGAGATTGCAGCAGTCAGTCACATCTTCAGACTGCACTTCTAATTCTAATTCTCTTGCCATTTCCACCACATCTGCAGTTACTTCCACCACTGACACGTTGACCCCCTCAAAAGTTATCCACAAGGGTTAGAATCAACTTCTTCTTAACTCTTGTTAATGTTGATATTTTGTCCTTCTCCCGTGAATCACAAATGTTCTCATGCCATCTAGAAGGGTGATTCTTTCCAGAAGGTTTTCAGTTGACTTTGCCCAGTTCCATCACAGGAATCACTATGTGGGAGCTGTAGCCTTGTGAAATGTGTTTCTTAAATAAGACTTGAAAGTCAGAATTATTCCTTAACCCATGGGCTGCAGAATGGGTGTTGTGTTAGCAGGCATGAAAACAACATTAATCTCCTTGTACATCTCTGTCAGCACTCTGGGCAACCAAGTACATTGTCAGTGAGTAATAGTATCTTGAAAGAAATCTATTTTTCTGACTAGTAGGTCTCAACAGTGGGCTTTAAATATTCAGTAAACCATGTTGTCAACAGATGTGCTGTCATCAGATGTCCTGTTATCCAGAGTTTGTTGCTCTATTTATAGGGCATACTTCTTAAGGGCTTTGGGACTTTTAGAATGGCAAATGAATATTGGCTTCAACTTAGAAGTCACCAGCTGCATTTGCCCCTGACAAGACAGTTAGCTTGTGTTTTGAAGCTTTGAAGCCAGCTTTAGCTTCTCTTTTCCAACTTTGAAAGTTCTAATGGCATCTTCTGCCAATAGAAGGCTGTTTCATCTGCATTGAAACTCCGGTATGTAGTGTAGCCACCTTCATCAATGATCTTACCTAGGTCTCCCGGATCACTTGCTGTAGCTTCTACATCAGCACTTGCTGCTTCACTTTGTACTTTTATGTTACCTCATGAACTAACCTCTGTTCACTTCGAACTTTTCTTCTGTAGTTTCCTTACCTCTCTCTGCCTTCACAGAATTGAAGAGAATTAAGGCCTTGCTCTGGATTAGGCTTTGGCTTAAGAGAATGGTGTGGCTGATTTGATCATCTATACAGAACACTCAAACTTTCTCCATATCAGGAATAAGGCTGTTTCACTTTCTTAGCATACATGTAGTTGCTAAAACTTTTCTTTTTCATTCACAACTTTGCTACTTGTTTGGTTGCAAGAGGTCTAACTTTTGGCCTGTCTCAGTTTTCGACATGCCTTCCTCACTAAGCTTAATCACATCTAACTTTTGATTTAAAGTTAGAGATGAGGGACTCTTCCTTTCACTGGAATACTTAAAGGCCATTGTAGAGTTATTAATTGGCCTAATTTCAATATTGTTGTGTGTCTTGGAATGGGGATCTCCAAGGAGAGGGAGAGGGATGGGGGAATGGCCAGTGAGTTGGTGGAGCAGTCAGAGCACACACAACATTTAAGTTCACCATCTTATGTGGGCGAGTCACCATTACAGATATAGTAATAATGGGAAAAGTTTGAAATAATGCAAGAATTACCAAAATGTGACACGAGACACAACGTGAACATATGCTATTGAAAAAAATGATGCTGATAGACTTGCTTGACCCAAAGTTGCTACAAACCTTCACATTGTAAAAAAAACAAAAAGCAAAACACAACCCAGAAACTGAAGTTCAATAAAGCGAAGTACAATAAAACAAGGTATGCCTGTATAAATAGATTATGGCCACATCTCAAGTCCGAAGCAAGATATTTGGCAAATTGAGTTATTTTTCTGTTTGTATTTTAGATGGGACAGTTAATTGTGTGTGATTAATTTTTTATGTATTCAGCAGAAATGTTACCATATGAAAATTTGTTAGAGTATAAATATAAACATTTAAACCTGTACTTTAAATCAGAAAAATAAGTGAATAATTTTTATGTATTAGCTCATTGAATCCTTATAACACTCCTATGAAGTAAACACTAGTATCTGTTTCTTGCTTTCAGATGGGGAAATTGAGGAACACTGTCTCTTTTTTTTGGAGACGGAGTCTTAGTTGCCCAGGCTGGAGTGCAGTGGCACGATCTGCCCACTGCAACCTCTGCCTCCCAGATTCAAGTGATTGTGCCGCTTTAGCGTCCCAAGTAGCTGGGATTACAGGCATGTGTCACCGCGCCCAGCGATTTTTTTTATTTTTAGTAGAGACGAGGGTTGACCATGTTGGCCAGGCTGATCTCGAACTTGATCTCATGTGATTCACCTACCTTGGCCTCCCAAAGTGCTGGGATTACAGGCGTGAGCCTGGCAAACAGTTGTCTGCTTTTGACCCTATTATGAAATAATACTGGCATTATGGTACTAAAGGGTTGAAAAAAATAATTCATGAGTTTGCTTGAATGACAAGATTTCTACTTCTATATTAGCAAAGACTGGATTTGTTTGAGCCATTCTAAAAGATAGGCATCTACTCAAAATAAGTTCTTTGTGATATCCAGATCTCTTTCCCAAAAGAAGGAGACATGGGGGAGGGTACCATTTTCTATATATTCCTCAATTACGTAGAGTTAGGGAAGGTTACTCTAACTCCCAGCTCTATAAATTATATACTGCAAGTACTTTTACTTGTGCTACACTAGTGCTGCAGATACAAGGATTAATAAGATATACATGGTTCCTACCAGAGGTCACTATCCTTTTCGAGAGCCATTTAATTAAACAAGAAATTAAGAGTTTAGTGTGCTAACCATTTTAATAGAAGAATCCCTCTTGTGGTATCTTTTCCACTATGTATCTTCTACTTCTTCTCCACTGGATCTTTCTTTCCCTTTGACTACAAATATACTTGCTCTTTTTTTAAATGCCTTCTCTTGATACTTCACCCCCTTAGAACTGTTTGCCTTTTTCTTTCCTTCTAAAGTTCATGAATGAATGACTTGTAATAGCCTTCTGATTTTGTACTCATTTTTAAACTCATTGTAGTCTGACTTGCCTTCCTGTTAACATAACTTTTTGAAAATCACCAAAATTCATTTCTCATTCTTATTCTTTATTTTATCTCATTTTATACCAAACCATTCCTCTCCTGTTCACGTTGTCATTCTCTCTTCAATTGATTCCTTGATGACAGTGTATTCTGTCTTTATCATAATTTTCTTTTTTGTAATTTTAATTTTTATTACTATTTTGAGGCAGGGTCTCACTCTGTTGCCCAGACTGGAGTGCAGTGACGTGATCATGGCTCATTGCAGCCTCTGCTTCCTGGGCTCAAGTGATCTCACCTCAGCCTCCCAAGCAGCTGGGACCATAGGCATGTGCCACCACACTTGGCTAATTTTTAAATTTTCTTTCAGAGACAAGGTTTCGCCATGTTGCTCAGGCTGGTCTCAAACTCCTGGGTTCTAGTGATCTTCCCGCCTTGGCTTCCAAATTGGCTTCCTGTCACAGGCGTAAGCCACTGCACCCAGCTTTCTCTGTTATTTTCTCTGGCCTTTTTCTCTTCCTCATCCCCTATATGTAGATAATTCTTCCAGAATTTGTCTTTTGTAGATCTCATTTCTTCAGCTGTCACTTCTGTGCCTAGGATTCTCAAATGAAAATACATTGTAGTGTATAAAGTACAAAATTGCTTTTTTATTAAGTCTTACACTCCCTGCTCTGACTTCTCTTCTGAAATTGAGCTTCACATTTCTCAATGCTTGCTCAAAGTACTTTCTTTATTCCTAATACTACTGATTTCATTGAGATTCCCATTAACTTAATTATTCCAAAAGCCACTATGATTTTCCTAACTGAATTTTCTTTTCCCTCTAAATCCATTTAACACCCTGCTTCCACACTACTCTTATTGAAGCACAGCTCCCTGCCCTAAAATCTTCTATTGGCTTACCATTGTATACAGAATATAAATTCTTATGTCAAAGCCTTTTATGATATGAACTCAGCCTAATTTTTCACCTTAATTTCCTGCTACTCCCTTTTACTTTATTCTCCATATATCTCCTTAAACTTCAAATGTACACCTCTGTGTTAACATATCCATGATAATAATGTGTTCCTTTGTGTGCCTACAAAACATTTTGATGTCTTGTGTGCTTTGGAGATGTCAGCATCTTCAAATAAGCCATGATACTGTATATACATGGTTGGATCATGTAATATACCTAGTGATGAAGGTAGAACATTGTCTCTATCTTTTAGAGACCAGTTGTCCAATAGATGGCCAGTGAGAGACTTTTTTTCTCCAGAAGCATTTAAAAAGGAACAAAGATACATACTAAGGTATTGTAAAGGGGGAAAGCTAGTATTATATTTTGACAGAACTTTGGATGTTTCCATATTAAATCCTTTGTCATTTATCTCAGATTTTTATTTCTGTCCTGTGAAATACTTTCTTCTTTTCATTTAACATATCATTATGTTTAATTTCAGGCTCTTGATGGTTTTTTTTTAGCAATCATGACAGATGGAAGCATAATATATGTGTCTGAGAGTGTAACTTCATTACTTGAACATTTACCAGTAAGTATAAAGATCCTACAATCTACTTCTTATTAAAATGCCTATTTTAAATATTCTAAAGCACTAGGAAGTGGATTTTGAGAGCAGTGTATAACAGTGGTTAAAGGGGTAGGGATAAGAGCTGTAAGTATGTCTTTGTTTTAGCATGTGTTTTCTCAAAGCTCAGTCATAACTAATCTGTAGTAACTTAATATTCAACTACAGTTATGCATCACTAAATAACGGGAATATGTTCTGAGGCACTTCTGTCACTGTGTGAACATAGTAGAGTATACTTATAAAAACCTAGATGTATATAACCTGCTACCCACTTAGGCTATATGGTATAGCCTGTTGCTCCTAGACTTCAGCCTGTACAGCATGCAGCTGTACTGAATACTATAGGTAATTGTAACACAATAAGTATCTATATGTTTAAAAATACCTAAACATAGAAAAGGTACATGTGAAGGACTAAGACAGTACTGTACACCTTTATAGACTTTATAAACACTGTGCACTTAGGCTTCTTTATATAAAAATGTTTTCGTCAATAATAAATTAACCTTAGCTTATTGTAACTTTTTAACTGTGTAAACTTAAAATTCTTTTTTAACTTTTTTACTCCTGTAGTAACACTTAGCTTAACAATTTGGGAGGCCAAGGCTGGCAGATTGCTTGAGTTCAGGCTTTTGAGGCCAGCCTGGGCCACATGGTGAAACCCCGTCTTTAAAAAAAGACAAAAATTAGCCGAGTGTTGTGGTATGCACCTGTGGTCCCAGTTACTCGGGAGGCTCTGGTAGAAGGATTGCACTGAGCCTGGGAGGCAAAGGCTACACTGGGCCGTCCGTGATAGTGCCACTGGACTCCAGCCTGGGTGACAGAGCAAGACCCTGCCTCAAAAAAAAAAAAACAACAAAAAAAAACACCACCACAAATACATCATACAGCTGTACAGAAATATTTCCTTTCTTTATATCCTTATTTCAAAAGCTTTTTTTATTTAAAAAACTTTTTTTTAACTTTTTAAAGATTTTTGTTTAAAAAGATGTAGCTGTCATCTCCTATAATAACAGTACCCTTTTGAAATACCTCCTACGGGACCTGCCTGATGCTGTTTTAGAGTTAACTTACAAATATATATATATATAAGGCCAGGCGTAGTGGCTCATGCCTGTAATCCCAGCACTTTGGGAGACCGAGGCAGGCGTATCACCTGAGGTTGGGAGTTTGAGACCAGCCTGACCGACATGGAGAAACCCCGTCTCTACTAAAAATACAAAATTAGCCGGGCGTGGTGGTGCATGCCTGTAATCCCAGCAACTTCGGAGGCTGAGGCAGGAGAATTGCTTGAACCTGGAAGGCGGAGGTTGCGGTGAGCCGAGATAGAGCCATTGCACTCCAGCCTGGTCAACAAGAGCGAAACTCCATCTCAAAAAAAAAAAAAAAAAGTAAATAGAGAATACTCTAAATCATTAAAAGTATGGTAAATACATAAACTAGTAAGATGATTGTTTATTATGTACATATGTACTGTATATAATTTTATGTGCTAAACTTTTATATGATTGGTGGCACAGTAGGTTTGTTTACACAAGCGTCACCACAAACACAAGTGCAAAGGATGAGTAATGCATTGATTTATGGCATTACAACAGATAGGACATCACTAGACAGTAGGAATGTTTCAGCTCCACTGTAATCTTAGGGCCACCTGTGGTCATATATGCAGTCTATTGTTGACTGAAACATTGTTAATGCAATGCAAGGTCATACCACTTTATCTAACCTCTCTTTTTCCTGTCTTCTTTATTCTATTGCTAACTTTTTAGTGTTTCCGTTTTAATCAGCCTGTTGAAAATGTTAAATCACTGAGAATGTCTTGAGAATGAATTTCTGCTGAGATACTTGTTGCAATTAGGGCAACTCGTAAATATTTTTCTCAATAGAATTACTTATTAAAAAAACACTCTAAAAATAGTAGATACAGAACTTTTTATGCTGTGTGACTTTGAACTGATAAAGTCATATTGGCCATATTTTAATTTATTATCTATATGACCAAAAGGGTAGAGAATTAGAAAAGTGTATTTTGTTTGATTAGGATGGTGAATACCTGGTTTGTGTGCTTGCTTTTTTTCTAGTGTCTATTTATTAGTATCTACTCTGTGCCAGACACTGGGCTAGGTGCTGTGCCATAACTGATAGGCTTTTGGGGGGAATTTTCAGTTTTTAATATTTTATTAAATAAATTTAATATTAAAATTTAATATTTTATTTTAATTTTTAATATTTAATGAAGATGGAGCTCGTGGTATAAATATTTTGAAGTTACTTATAAACTACTCTTAAAATGCCCCTCTATGTCTGGGTGCAGTAGCTCATGCCTGTAATGCTAATGTTTTCAGAGGCTGGGTGGGAAGATTGCTTAAGGCCAGGAATTCAAAACCAGCCTGGGCAACATAGTGAAGCATCCTGTCTCTACAAAAAAATTTTAAAAAGTAGCTTATCTCTGTAACAGGGTAAAGTAATTCTGCTTGTAAATGTCTCTTTCAAGAGATATTGAAAAGCGGTATTTCTCTCCCTTTGATTATTCTGATACTTCATATTTTATAAAGAGAATGAATGGATTTTAGCACTTAAAAGTCCAGGCTCTAAAAGGGCATTTTTTAAAGATGAAAGCCATGCAGTAAATAATTTGCTAATTTCTTTGCTTCATACAGAAAATAACTTTTACTTTCCTACTCTTCTGGGGCTTTATTTTCTAGTTAGCTCAAATAGTAGGATAAGCCCAACATTTAAAAACTTGTTTGAGAGTAACACATGAGATTATTAGCAACACATAAGTAAGCTAGCATAGGCAGAAGAAAGGACAGACTGATTAACTAAATTTTCTGGACAACTTAAAAAAATGTTTTCATAGCAAGAAAACCCAGGGAAAGAATCCCATTATAGGATTAAGATAATGTTTAAGTAATTTGAAAAAAGTATAGTTACGGCCGGGCGCGGTGGCTCAAGCATGTAATCCTAGCACTTTGGGAGGCCGAGACGGGCGGATCACGAGGTCAGGAGTTTGAGACCATTCTGGCTAACACGGTGAAACCCCGTCTGTACTAAAAATACAAAAAAACTAGCCGGGGGAGGTGGCGGGTGCCTGTAGTCCCAGCTACTCTGGAGGCTGAAGCAGGTGAATGGCGTAAACCCGGGAGGCGGAGCTTGCAGTGAGCTGAGATCCGGCCACTGCACTCCAGCCTGCGCGACAGAGCGAGACTCCGTCTCAAAAAAAAAAAAAGTATGGTTACATGCTTTTAAACCATATATAACTGTATTGGGTTTTGTCATGTTTACAGAAACTGTATAATCTAGTCATAGAGCATCGTTTGCAATGTTTTTGCACTTTCTAAAAGCCTGCTTCTTGGCACTTGCTTGAATTTCATTCAGAATTAGATGTCCTTCATCTCTGTTCTACTGTTACCTTGTATGTACTACTGTCACGATACAGAGAATTGTAATTTTCTGTTTATTTGGATAGTTTTGGTAGTTGTAGCTTCTTACAGTCAGGAACTTTATCTCTGTATCCAGAGGAGCTAGCTAGTTTCTTGGAGAGCCACTCAGTGATTTTTTTGTTGAATGTATGAAGATGAGTATGCTACTTGATTTGGCTGTTTTAAAAAATCCCTTTCTAATCTTTAGTGAGTTTAATTCCCTTTTGAAATAGACAACATGTGATAGATCTCATTGGAATCGAAGTGTTTGATTAACACTTCCCTCAATAAAAACCCTCTCACCTTCCCATTTTCTTTTGGATAGTTTTTAAAACATTTTTAATTTTAGAACCATTTTTAGATATACAGAAAAATGGACAAGGTAGTACAGAGAGTTCCCATGTGCCCCATACCGTTTCCTCTGTTACTAACATCTTCTAGATTTTAAAAAATTGTGTCATCCAATCACTAAATGGTAACGTTGAGCTAATGTAGAAAAAAACAGAAAGGCTATTGATTTATGTCATATAAGTAAATCAGCAGAACTTATATTTCCTTTTCATGAAATGGGTAAGGGAGATAAAAAGATCCAAGTAGTTACCATTTTCTTTTCTTTTACTATTGAATTGTGTTTGAGAACTGAGTGGATGTATGGCCACATAAAGTACGGTCAGCCTCATTTAGAGATTTTGAGTGTAGTGGTTAATGGAAAGTTTGACACCTATTAAAGCGGCAGGAGAGGCAGAGTGGTTGGGGAGGCATTGCTTGTGATCATACTACTCTTGATAAAGCCATTCATTTTCTTTTCTCTATGAATATGAAACATCCCATGAAGTTATAGATGGAAAAACAAGGGTAAGATAGGTCACATCATAATTTACCGATGGTAGTAGAAATTGTTAGTAACAAATAATAGTAGAAAACTATAATCATTCTCAAAAATGAAAATTTTAGTTCCTATTAATATTTCAAATTGGTGGCATGTTTTTCTATTAAGACGACATATTTGTCTGTTGTCAGACTGCTATAAAGGACTCCCCAGTACTGGGTAATTTATAAAGGAAAGAGGCTTAATTGACTCACAGTTCAGCATGGCTGGGGAGGCCTCAGGAAACTTATAATCATGGTAGAGGGGAAGCAAACACGTCCCTCTTCACATGGCGACAAGAAGCAGAAGTGCTGAGCAAAAAGGGGGGGAGCCCCTTACAAAACCATCAGAACTTGGGAAAACTGAGTATCACAAGAACATCAGCATGGAGGTATCTTCCCCCATGATTCAGTCACCTCCCACTGGGCCCTTCCCATGACACATGGGGTTTATAGGAACAGCAAGATGAGATTTAGATGGGGACACAGCCGAACCATATCAGATTATTTTTTGCATCAATATTGTGTACTGTTGTATTTTGATTCTTTATTTTGTCAATAGAAGGCAACTTTCTAGCATTTGTATTATTCAGGCCTGAATTTTTTTTATTATTTTTTGAGACAAGAGTCTTATTCTGTCGCCTAGGCTTGAGTGTAGTGGTAGGATCTCAGCTCACTACAGCCTCTGCCTCCTGGATTCAAGTGATTGTCCTACCTCAGCCTCCCGAGTAGCTGCAACTGTAGGTGCACACCACCATGCCCAGATGATTTTTGTGTTAGCAGAGACGGGGTTTCTCCATGTCGGCCAGGCTGGTCTCGAACTCCTGACCTCAGACAGTTGGCCTGCCTCAGCCTCCCAAAGTGCTGGGATTACAGGCATGAGCCACTGCACCCAGCCATGCATGAATTTTTAGTTCACTACTTCTTTAGTTATAGAGGCTTTTCAGACTTCCAGAAAAATCCTTTATTGAAATACAGATATATTTTTGGTGTGGTTACCCTTTAAGCCATTATCAAATACCTCCTTAGTCTAAAATCAGTTATTGTACTAATAACTGTTAAACATAGGGCACGGTGTTAATGTGCCTTGATTGGAAGTGAGAAAGATAAAAGGTGTAAGAGATAGGCCCTTTTATTCACCTATAGGGCAACAGGGCATAGACATTAAAATATGGTCGTCCTTTGGTATCCATGGGGGATTGGTTCCAGCACCCGCTGCAGATACCAAAATCCATGGATGGTCAAGTCCCATAGATAAAATGGTGTTGTATTTACATGTAACTTGCACACATCTTCCTATTTACATTAAATCATCTCTGTTTGTAATAACTAATACAATATCAATGCTATGTAAATATGTGTTATACTATAGTGTTTAGGGAATAATGATTAGAAAAATGTCTGCACATAGTCAGTACAGACACAACCATTTGTTTTTGTTTTTGTTTTTGTTTTCCTGAATAGTTTTGATCCATAGTTGGCTGAATTCTGCTAAATGGGAAATGAATGATGCAAGTAATAAATACTAAAGGAATTTTATTTTTAATGTGGATTATGGTGTTAAGGCAATGCTTTCTTGAAAGAAGTAATTTGAACTGGTCTTTGAAAGGTGAAAGATACAGATATGTAAAGAAGGGGATGGTCATTTCACTTCATGGAGCGGGCTTGGAGGGCTGGAGAAAAGACGGAAGAAATGATGGGAATGTGTGGCCTATATGAAGAATAGTATTAGGTTGGTACAAAAGTGATTGCATTTTTTGTTAGTAAAAGTATGGTACCAACCTAATACAACACCTTCTCACCATTCTTACTGCCTCTGTTTGTTGTTGTTTGTTTGTTTTTTGTTTCTAAGTAGTGGAGCTCTTCAAACAAAATCTTTACAGATGCGTGAAGAACAAAAAGTAGAACTGCTTTAATTTAATGCAGGGGCAGGACCCTGAGCCCTGCCTCGTAGCTCCCTTTTACTTCCCCAACTTCTAGTCCCACCTTTACAGTCCTTGAGATACTATCTCAGTATCCCTAGGATTCCACAGAGCAGTTTGAAATGCAGGAAACTAGGTAGAATGCATAGTAGCAAATGTAAAGTCATGGAAGTTTTGTTATCAATGGTACTTAACTATCAGAACTATCTTATTCCTTTGATTCCACAGCTGTGGCACGTTGTAGCCGACCTGATGTTTGCCAAATTGCTATTGATTAATCACAATTAAAGCTATATATTAGCAAGAATTATAATGCTTAACATATTAGATGTCCTTTTGAGGGGGGATAACTAAATACAAGGCTTTTGTACAATGGGATGTAGGATAAATGCCAGGAAAAGATGAAGTAAAGAACATATTGGACAACTGAAATCACACCAAAGCAAAATCTCCTCTTTATTTAGTTTGTGTCTAGTCCTTTATAGTAGGATATACCACCATTGTTTACCATAGATTTGAATACATGTTAAGGCTCTGACTTGTCGCCAGAGATTTTTCTTATTAGCTCTCTTGGTCACATTGTATTTTGAAATATTCAAAATGTTTTGGTGAAACAGCTTTGCAAATAATTTATCAGGCTTTCAGAGTCATATTGGTCATGGATTGGATGACAGTATCATCTCAATCTTGTTTTTTGAGATTTGGTCTGTAAGTTGACATTTGTTGGTTTTCACAGATAATTGAAAGCTAACTTCTGTGTTTAATAGCGATTATGTACTTTTAAAACAATTGTCTCTTGAATCATTAAAGTTATTTTACTTTTAACAATTTTCTTTTCAGTCTGATCTTGTGGATCAAAGTATATTTAATTTTATCCCAGAAGGGGAACATTCAGAGGTTTATAAAATACTCTCTACTCATCTGCTGGAAAGTGATTCATTAACCCCAGAATATTTAAAATGTAAGTAGTAGCTGTTAAGCAAAAAAGTCAAATGTTATATTCGGTAGCACTATCCTTTTGCAAGTTTATGAAAAATACGGACTTCTTTAAATACAGCATTACACCATATGCCCTGTTAGGTCCTTTTTCAATATTAAAATATACATAAGATGAAATTGTGACCATATTAAAAATCTGAAATCTATTTCAGAGTATATTGAAATCACATCTTATTTGTTATAATAAATCCTGGACTCCCATTATGCCATAAAGCTGTATTTTATGCAAAAGTGAGACCTGGCAATATATTGCTACTAATTTATAAATAAAACCTTACTGTATTTAATGAGGGAAAATTAAACTTTCTGATTTTCACCATTGTTAACCAATTGGACATTCAAACTGGAAAAAATTCTATGTTTCTTTTAAAGTTATTAAATATAAAGATAAATTATCTACTTTATTAATTAAACAGTCGTTTGTTAGATGTATCTAATTTGCTAGGCACTTGTGCTGTATCATAAAAATATCAAGAATAGTGAAAATAGTTCTCACCATCAAGAAACACAACATATTATGGTAGAATCAGACATTTCTATTAGGTCCATTGACAAATCGATTTGACCAGAGTACCTCATTTTTTTCATATATTACCTTGTATAAAATCCAGAATTGTTACAGCACTGTATTTGGCCATTAGCTATTAGATACCTTATTGAATCACCTTTTTCATTATTTTTAAATGTGTCTCATCTGCTAATACATTATCTTAAAGATTCTTTGTGTTTGAATCCTCAAATTCTATAGCATACTGTCTAAAAATTAAGATACACACACGCACACAAATTTGTATGTATCTATAACTTTGATAAGAGTGGATGGCCTTTCAGCGAGAGTTGAGAAAAACAAGACTTGGAGAATTCATTTGAAGCCTTGTTTTAAAACCAAGTTTATATGACATTGACCATTACTAGGTCACTCTAGTCTGGTACTTAGAAAGATTTAGGCTGGATATAATAGATGCCTACAATTAGTATTTGAAGCCATGGATGGAATGGTATTGCTTGAGGTAAATATATAGAACGAGGAGAGAAGAATTAGAAAGGTGGAACCCAGCCGAGTCCAGTAGCTCACGCTTGTAATCCCAGCACTTTGGGAGGCTGAGGCGGGCAGATCACTTGAGGCTAGGAGTTGGAGACCAGCCTGGCCAACGTGGCGAAACCCTGTCTCTACCAAAAATTAGCCAGGCATGGTGGTGCATGCCTGTAGTCCCAGCTACTCTGGAGACTGAGGTAGGAGAATTGCTTGAACCCCGGAGGCGGAGGTTGCAATGAGCCAGGATCACACCACTGCACTCCAACCTGGGCGATAGAAGGAGACTCTGTCTCAAAAAAAAAAAAAAAAAAAGAAAGGTGGAACCCTTTGGAGATAGCAATAGGAAGACAAAGGAGAAGGTGTTTGCTTTGAAGACCCTACTAAGAATAAAATTGGATGGAGAACTAAATAAAAGCCTTTGGCAGAAAAAGCTTCTGCTTCCAAGAACAGAAATGATAATGGCAAAAATACTTAAGAAAAGTCTTAATTAAATGGCTTGCGGATCTCCTCGTTAAACAAGTGATATACAGAAGAGTTCTTTCCCCAGAAAAAAGAAAGTTTCATGCCAAAAGAATAAACACAAGTTAAAACACAGGGAAAACTGCTTAGAAAATTCGGTAGGTCATTTTGGCCATAATGAAGTTGAGGTACAGATGGTGTAATTTGTGTTGAGAGAAGGAATAAGGACAGAATTAATAAAGGTGCTAATAGTTCATCCTAAGGAATTTGAGTTTTATTTTTTACAGAGTAGAGAGCCAGTGGAGGAGATTTGGGTAGTTTTGTTGTCTGCAAAAAAAAGAATAAAGAAAAAAAATCAGGTAAGTAGTGGAAAGTTCGTTTGGAGAAGGCTAGGAAGAAAATTTGAAGCGGTGGGTTGCCTACCCCAGGCCTACGTGGCTTCTGCTTCATAAAGAGGCCCTGAGTCTGAGAGCTGAATAAGAGCCCTGGATTTCTCTGTCATAGTGGCTCAACTCAGGCTGTGCTCACCTAACCTGCAGATTTCCTACTATACAAATCAAGTGATAGCTTTATGGAGTTACTCCTCAGTTTCATTCCTAGGGTTCAGTTAAACACAACCAGAGATCTTATGGATCATACCATTCTGATGACAAAGCTGGCCCTGCTGCCTGGTACAGTAACTATAACAGCTCTTCTGCGTCATGGAGGTCCAGGTCTTCATTGCAGTGGAAGCATCTTTCACCAGCATCTCTGGCCTAGAGAGAGCAGCAGTACCTTGCTTATAAAAGTTGCTGCTACTTTCATCATCTGGTTTGGGAGATTAAAAAAATCACTCAGGTAGAAAATTTTTAAAAGAACCAGACTGGAGACAAAAAGGAAAACCATATAATCCTAGCAATAAAAGTAAGGATGGGCTGAGCACAGTTCATGCCTATAATCCCAGCACTTTGGGAGGCCAAGGTGGGCAGATCGTTTGAGCCTAGGAGTTCAAGACCAGCATGGGCAACATGGTGAAACACTGTCTACACAATAAAGAGAAATACAAAAATTGGCTGGGGTGTGGTGGCACATGTCTGTAGTTCCTGCTACTCGGGAGGCTGAGCTCGAGGATCACTTGAGCCTAGGAGGCAGAGGTTGCAGTGAGCTGAGATCATGCCACTGTAGTCCAGCCTGGGTAACAGAGTGAGACTTTGTCTCAAAAAAAAAAAAAAAAAAAAAAAGGATGGAGGATGGAAAGGAAAGTATATGACTGTTAAGTGTGTAAACTCAATAAAACTTGTGATAGGCTCAGACGACCAAGTGACTAAGAATCATCAGTGGGGAATATTGAAGATAGTTAGATTTTGAACCTATTAGGCTAGATGATAAAGCCATCTATGATGATATTAACAGAAGAATATAAGCTTGAAGTAGTGAGGAAAGAAAGGTGTTACTAGTCCTTGAGTGCTGAAGTAGTACGGTGAAAGTAGTTATAAGTCTAAGAATAATAGGCAAGACTGAATCAGAGTGGCAGAATATGGAGGCATAATGAATACATATTTCGATTACCTAGATGCAAGGTAATTTGCAACTACACTAAATTGGTGGGCTTCCTTTGTGAAATAAGTAGCAGGTCTTGGTGACAGATTAGGTTTGGGACTTGTGATGGGAAGAGAAGAGACCAAATTGATATGGTTTCTAACTTGGGAAATAAGCATACATAGACGAAGGGAACTTGAAAGAACGATAAATTCACTTTCAGATATTTTGAATTTAAGTTACTGATGGGACCATCAAGTACAAATGTCCTGAAAGCAAATTATAGGAAACTTTGTCTCACATAAAATGCTAGAGTTGGAGAGAGAGATTTAGGATCAGAAGAATCTTTGTGAAAGCCCCTGGTATGAAAATGGATTAGCAGAAGATATAGGCATAGTCAGTAAGGTAGGAAGGTAAGTTTATGCTGTGGGAATGACAAAGCATGACTTTAAAGAAGTGGAAATGAAAACCCATTGAAGTTAACAATACAAATGTTAGTAATCTTGAGAAGAATAATTGCTATAGAGGTGTAAGGATGAAAGCCACAGTGTGTGAAGTTAAGGGAAATGAATATATGGAAGATGGAGCCCATAATGAAAAGGAAGGAGATCAATAATACCAAAATAATTAGCAAAACTCCTTTGAGATGGAAGACTGAGCAAATTTAAAAGTAGATAGTAAGGATCCTTGACCAGGTGCAGTGGCTCTCGCCTATAATCCCACCACTTTGGGAGGTTGAGGCAGGAGAATTGCTTGAGCCCAGAAGCTTGCAACCAGCCTGGGCAACATAGTGAGACCCCATTTCTATAAAAAATTAAAAATTAGCCAGGTATAGTGTCTCACATCTGTAGTCTTGGCTACTTGGGAGGCTGAGGAAGGGGGCTCACTAGAGCCCAAGAGTTCACTGCTGCAGTGAGCTGTGATCATGCCACTGCACTCTAACCTGGATGACAAAGCAAGATGCTGTCTCAAAAAAAAAAGAAAATAAGGACCCAAAGGTGTAGATGCTCAAGGAATAAGGAACAGTGATGTGGCCCGGGTGCTAGAGAAAATAGGAAAGACTATAAATAGTAGAGATGAAAGGATTAGCTTTAGAACATGAAGCAAAACTTTCCTTTGAAAGTAAGTGAAGAAGGAAAAGGATGAATAGATAAAAATAGGAAAACATTAAGTTGTTTGCACCAGAAAATCTATTTTCCCTGTTAAAGACAAAGTGAGGTCCTCTCCTGAAGTTACTCTGCTTTTATGAACTAAATGTTATTGACGACTTCTGTTGGGGAAAATAATGGTCGTAAACTTACACAACTTTTGTGATCTAATTTTATGTGGTATATCATTGTTTTATATCACAAATATGTGATTTTTAAAATCTCTTTATTTCAGCAAAAAATCAGTTAGAATTCTGTTGTCATATGCTCCGAGGAACAATAGACCCAAAGGAGCCATCTACCTATGAATATGTAAAGTTTATAGGAAATTTCAAATCTTTAAACAGTGGTGAGTTAAAATGCTTCTCTCACAATGTGTTTTAACTTGTTATTTTTCTATGCTCTTAAAGATATAGATGTTTGAATATCAGTAACAACTACGTTTTGCTTGCATAACTCACAATACCTTTTTCCCTGTTGTTTTAGTATCCTCTTCAGCACACAATGGTTTTGAAGGAACTATACAACGCACACATAGGCCATCTTATGAAGATAGAGTTTGTTTTGTAGCTACTGTCAGGTTAGCTACACCTCAGTTCATCAAGGTATGTTTCTAATTTTATTTCCCTAAGGGGATTTCAGTTCATATGCTGAGAACTGCCTGAAACTTTCTGCAGACAATGAGGTGGAATGGCTTTGAGTCATTAAATATGCATGATAATACTTTTGAAAGGACAAGTTATCAAGACACTCATTAAATTGTATAACTAATTTTTTAGTATATATCCTTTGCAGTTAACCGGTGATTATTATATGTCAATATGCCCTACTTTTGTGGAAGATTTGAGGATCCTTTTGTGTATGGTTCATTATTAAAAGGGAAAGTCCAAAAATCTAGGTTTTTGGAATCTTTATTTTTAGAAGGTCACTTTTAAATTTTTATTTGAAATGTACAAGTGACTCTTTACTACATAAAACTTACCTTTTCAAATGTAAAATTAAGTATTTTGTTTTTATTCCTGGGCCCAACAAACAGATGATTAGTAGGGAAGTGGAAAAGTGAAATAGTTCAACCACTTGAAACTGACTGGAAAAAGGCAGCCAGGCTAAGATTTAAAATTTAGGCGGGGCCAGGCGAGGCAACTCATGCCTGTAATCCCAGCACTTTGGGAGGGCAAGGTGAGAGGATTGCCTGAGCCCAGTAGTTTGAGACCAGCCTGGGCAACATGACAAGACCCCATCTCTACAAAAAATACAAAAAATTAGCCAGGCATGGTGTTACACATCTGTGGTCTCCAGTTACTCAGGAGGCTGAGATGGGAGGATCATTTGAGCCCAGGAGGTCGAGGCTTCCGTGAACTGTGTTTGCATTTTATTTTGAGACAAGAGTCTCACTCTGTCTCAGATAAATTTGGGGGGACATCTTAGTATAGGACAAAGTACTGAATTATTAGAAGATCTTAAACCAGTCTTGCTCTGTTTGTTTTGATCTTATGAAATAATAGTTGTTAATGTTTGAGTGCTTACTACATGCTATGTATTTTACATGCATTATCTCATTTAATTCTTATGACAGCCCTATAAGGTAGATGCTATTACGATCCCTCATTTTACATTATAAGGAAACAGAGGCTTAGGGAAGTTAACTTACTTACCCAAAGTCTCAGCTATTAGTGATGAAACTGGGACTTGATTCTATTAATTAATAATTATTTTTTTCTCAAAGTCCAACCTCACAGCTATTACAGTGTGCTGCAGGTCATTCAGGGACACAGAGGCAGGATGGGATACATTGTTTAGTATGACTAGAGTCTAGGGTTAGTGTGTGGAGGGGGAAGAGATAGTGGGAGGTAAGGCTACAAAAGTAATCAGAAACCAGAAATAAAATTTGTTTATTTCTTGTTTATTTCTCCATGCTGAAGAGAGTTTAGCACAAGGAACCATTAAAGGTTTTTTAGCAGGGAAGTCATATAATATTGGAGTATTAGTAAGGTAATAGAAGAGAAGATGAGTTGGCCCTAGAAGAGAAGATGAGTTGAAGGACAGAGAGACTGGTGAACACTGTAGCAAATCAGTGATGGCAGGGGTCTAAATTAATGCACTCAAGATGGATGAGATGGAACTGATTTTTTAAATACTTAGATGAAATGGAAAAGATTTAGTAGTGGCCACTTAGATGATGAAAGGTAAAAATGAAAGTATGTTTTAACTATCAGATTTCTAGACACTGGCCACTATACATGTATAGAATAATATGGAAGATTGTGTGACTGGGTGTGAGGAGTAAAGCAATTAGTTTATTTTAGTACATACTGAATTTGAGATGTGTGAGGACATTCAGATAGTTGGAAATATGGATCTGTAATTCAGGAGAGAGGTCTGAATTTTGATGAAGTGTTTATAGGCATGTGTGAATGGAAAATGTGTAGAGTGAGAAGTACCCACCCAAAAGCTTGCATCTAAAGGTGTTTATTACCACATTCTTTAGTACTGGAAAAGTAAAACGTATTAACTTGTTTAGAAGGGCCTGCATTTTAGCTTATGCCTAGAATCTCAGCACTTTGGGAGGCTGTGGTAGGCAGGTTGTTTGAGCCCAAGAGTTGAAAACCAGCCTGGATAACATAGTGAGACCCCCATCTCTACAAATAAAAATACAAAAATTAGCCGGGCATGGTGGTGCATCCCTATTGTCTCAGCTACTTAGGATGCTGAGGCAGGAGGATCACTTGAGCCCGGAATGTTGAGGCTGCAGTGAGCTGAGATCACACCACTGCACTGCAGTGAGCTGAGATCACACCACTGCACTCCAGCCTGAGTGACAGAGTCTGAAACAAATAAGTAAACATATACATACATACATAGAAACAACTAACTTGTTTAGGAAAAGTGATCTAGTAATGACAATTTATTTATTTAACCTCCACCTCCTGGGTTCAAGTGATTCTGCTGCCTCAGCCTGCTGAGTAGCTGGGATTACAGGCACCCGTCACTGTGCCCTGCTATTTTTTGTATTTTTAGTAGAAATGGGGTTTCACCATGTTGGCCAGGCTGGTCTCGAACTCCTGACGTAAGTGATTTGCCCACCTCAACCGCAACCTCCCAAAGTGCTAGGATTACAGGTGTGAGCCACCACGCCTGGCCATGACTTTTATTTTTATATGTAGCAATATTTAATATTCTTAAGGACACAAAGTATTTATGAATTTTAATTATTTATTTGTAGGAAATGTGCACTGTTGAAGAACCCAATGAAGAGTTTACATCTAGACATAGTTTAGAATGGAAATTTCTGTTTCTAGATCACAGGTAACTCCTTTTTTAATTCCATGGAAAGGTAATAGTCATGTTATATAATTCTTAAAATTAATGGATTTCAAGAGGAAGCTCTTTTTTAAATTAGGACTTTGAAACCTGTTCCCATTTTTTAAAAATAAAGCCTCCCTCCCCAATTTTATTTCTAGTTGGAATATTTCTTATTATGGAAAAACTTATAATAATGATTTTTCTGTGTAATTTAGGGCACCACCTATAATAGGGTATTTGCCATTTGAAGTTCTGGGAACATCAGGCTATGATTACTATCATGTGGATGACCTAGAGAATTTGGCGAAATGTCATGAGCACTGTAAGTAGATTTTAACATTTCTGGTGATAATAACTTTATATAAACAGAAGTCCCATCCTGAAATTATAGGTATAAGACACAGATTTATAATCATTTTCATATTTTTGAAATGTACTAAAAGATTTTGCTCTGTGTATATAACAAATCTAGTGGGAATTATTGATCAAGTTTAAATTAAACTTGTTCCTATTTTTATAATAAGTAGAATTTCATGATATAGCATCTAATACACCTTGTTCTGAAGCATGTGACCTCTATATCTGGAGTAAGAGAAGTAGATTCCTTTGAAAATTGTAATATGTCAAACTTTTGAAATATTGTTTCCTAAATTTTGGTTTTGAGGCATGTGCATCTTTTCAGGAGCTAGCTACATGTTTAGAAAATCTGTCTTAGAAAGCTCATAGTAAGTGTTTGGTGTTACCTGCTTATTATTATTGTTGTTAAGAGCAGGAACATTATCCTCCTTTGTGCCAGGCACTGTTCTAAATCCTTTACATCTATTACCTCCATTATTCTCCATCACAGTTCTAAAAGGTAGATACTATTATTGTCTTCATGAGTAAGCTGAAAACACTACGTAAGGCTAAATAGTTCACCCATAATTTCATCGCTCATTGGTGGCAGAGACAGGATTGGAGCCTAGGCCGACTCTTTTATCACATGTATTTATTTTAGAAGTTTGTTTTAATGATGAGGTTTGTCTTAATGATATGTTTTATTTGCTTCTCTGATCTTCCTCCCAGATGCTTACCCTCTTGAGTGTTCACTAAAGCCTAACTAGATATTTTAGACCTTTTCATGACATTTTGTGCTGCTTTTATAAATCTCTGTGTATGAAAATGAAGCAGGTTGTATAATAGCATTAACTCTATGGAAAATTTTCAGAGTAAAGTCATTTCAGCACAAAAGATATGGGCATTAAGTGCCATGATGTTGTGTAAAGAGCTGATACCTGTATTAACTAGCTGGGTAACTTTGGACAGCAAGTTTGTTTGTAGACCTTGATTTCCACCTTAGAGAGTGAGAGGCGGTGGCGGCGTGGTAGGGGGAGTTGGGGGAGAGATTGAGAGATCCTTGACCAGCATTTCCTAAGCTTTGTTCCACCAAATATTGATCCATACGAAAAAGACTTTTTAGTCAAGGAAGACGGGGAAACACTTCATAATGCCTCAGAGAATCTGCACGTGCATTAGCATACTGTAGGTTTTGAGAAAAGTGAAGACACGAAAGTTTCCCAAATTAATTTAACTGCAAATCCCCCCCCCTTTTTTTTTTTTTTTTGAAATGGAGTTTTGCTTTGGCACCCAGACTGGAGTGCAGTAGCGCGTCTCAGCTCACTGCAACCTCCACCTCCCGGGTTCAAGTGATTCTGTTACCTCAGCCTCCTGAGTAGCTGGGATTACGGGCACGTGCCACCATGCCTGGCTAATTTTTGTATTTTCAGTAGAAATGGGGTTTCACTATGTAGGACAGGGTGGTCTCAAACTCCTGACCTCAAGTGATCCACCCACCTCTGTTTCCCAAAGTACTGAGATTACAGGCATGAGCCACCACACCCGGCCCAAAACCCATTTTTTTGCTTAATATCTGTTAAAAGGCTTCAGAACTTTAAATCTACAGCACATGTTTTGGCAGTTACTGCACTCAGTTACTTCAGACAGTGAAGTTATTTTGATTTTGGTTAGTTAAGGTTTAAAATTAAATGCTTTGAAGGTTCTGTGCCTGCCAGAGTAGCTAGGAGAAAAAACTCAGGGGTCATTATTTATTGTTATTACCCTCTGTATATCTAGGCAGGAGGAAGTCAGCAGTGTGAATTCTTAAGTATTCGGAAGTTAATTGTGTATGGAAAGATTGTAAGATCAGCAGTGACTAGCTCTGAGTTGGGCACTGTGGAAGATCTGATCATTGCTTGGGACCTTAAACTAGCTCTAAAGAATACCATTTTCATATTGACATATATGTTATCAAAAGGCCTGAAAAAGAATTGTATATGTAAACTTAAATGTAAATGATAGCTTTTGGTTAAAAAACAAATTCTTTGTAACTAATATGAATTAAAGAAAAAATATTTTTCTATTTTCCTTCTAGTAATGCAATATGGGAAAGGCAAATCATGTTATTATAGGTTCCTGACTAAAGGGCAACAGTGGATTTGGCTTCAGACTCATTATTATATCACTTACCATCAGTGGAATTCAAGGCCAGAGTTTATTGTTTGTACTCACACTGTAGTAAGGTAATAATTCTTTTAGAAAATTTCTGAATTATTGTAACATCCTATGATGATTTTGGCAATGTAACTTTTATGCGTAACTTGTTAAAGAGCTACAAAGTGCTCTTTTCTCAATTTCTGATACATCCTTTCAATGTTGCTATAAGCATTATATATAAATATAGAAATGATATAGATATATAAGGCTTGATACAAGTTTTGTGCTTTACAGCAGAAATTATTGCTGACATTTATGTAGCAGTGTCAGTCATGTAAAAAGAAAACTGTAGGTAGATAAGCATACACTTCCTCTACTTAGTTTTTCTTAATTTAAGTATTACGGGGTTATGGATCATTTACAGCAGTGTTTGAAACTTTAAGATACCTAGAAAAATGCAAGTTAAATTAAGACATTACAGGTATATTTTAGGTTTGTGTAGCACATAGCAAATAGTCTAGATGAGCAGATGAGACACATAACACTGAATAGTTACAACTGTGCAGTATTTTAAGTGAATGACCAAACACTAAAATTTGATTATTTTTTCCATTTGTAGTTATGCAGAAGTTAGGGCTGAAAGACGACGAGAACTTGGCATTGAAGAGTCTCTTCCTGAGACAGCTGCTGACAAAGTATGTTTCTTACAATTTAAAAAACATGATTTTTAATTTCTCCCCAATGAAAGATGAAACTTGAAAATAGGAAAATTATTTTTCAAATACTTTATTTCCTCACTTATAACAGGGATGTGATTATACTTTACTACTTATTTTTAATTTAATATTTTAGAGTTTCACCTGCCTCTAAAAAGAAAATTGGATGAGAGACATTCTGATCTCAGATTAAAACTACCAGTTATTCCCAGTGATGTACTAGTCTCTGGCTAGGTTATTTATATGAATTATGAAATATAATTTACACTTCAGATACTTTTATCTGGTAGATAATACCGCCACTTTGAAAATACTGAAATTGGGGTTTCAAGAGGGGAAAAAAATCTCCTCTAAAGACACTGGCTGGGAAATTATAGTCAGAATTTGGACTCTGGTTTCTTTTTTGTTATATCAGGTCAAAAGTGTAGTATATTAGTTATCTATAGCTGTGTAACAACTAACTCCAAAATTTAGTGATAAAAAACAACACACTTATTATCTCCCAGTTTGGTGAATCAAGAATCCAGGCACAGTTTAGCTGGACCCTCTACTTCAGATTCTGTCATGAGGCTATAATCAAGGTGTTGGTGGGAGCCACAGTCATCTCAAAGTTCAACTGAGGTGGAATCTGTTTCCACCTCACTTAGTGGTTGCTGGCACACAAGTTTCTCATGGGCAGTTGGACTGAGGGCCTTGGTTTCTTGCTGGCTGAAGGCTATCCTCAATTCCTTTCCAGGTGACCTTTTCCATAAGAGCAAGCATGCAAGATGAGCCAGGGAGAGAAACTATAAGTTGGAAGTCACAGTCTTTTGTAAACTAATCACAGAATTGATATCTCACCACTTTTGTCTATTCTATGCATTATAGAAGGAAATCAGTAGGTCCAGCCCGCACTCAAAGTGGGAGGATTATACAAGGGCACGAATACCAGGAGGCAGGAATTGTGAGCCATGTCAGAAATTGCCTACCACAGTATTTTTGGACCTGCAGAAAATAAGTGGAATGAAAAGAGTCAAAAATCTATATAAAACTTGACTTAAATAGGCAACATTCCAGGGGACAATATGGTGGATGTCATTCAGTCATTCAACAAATGTTATAAAGTACTTTCTACCCACCATGGCTCTAGATGCTGAGACTACAGCATTGAATAATGCAAACAACTTCCCTGCTTTCATAGATCCCATGTGAAAGAACTTTTCCAAAGAGGTTTTGTATGTTTAGAAGAAGAGGATATAGTATGTTTTGGTAAAAGACATTGTTTTCTGAGAAAAGTTCTTAAAATCTAGGGTTTCTTGATTAGGGGACCGTTATGAAAACTTAAGTAATACAGAGATTAATTATCCTTGTTTTTCCTTCATGCAAAGATTCAATCCTAGTAAATCCTAAATTGCCCTATTTCCAAAATACACTCCAGCTATATCTACTTTCTCACCGTATTTACTGCCAGCATCATGATCCACCTGGGGTTTAGGGACAAGGTCCTTCTGAGATATTGTTGAGAAACTTGAATGTGTGGATGGTTTAAAAATCATGAGTCTTGGCCGGGCGCGGTGGCTCAAGCCTGTAATCCCAGCACTTTGGGAGGCCGAGACGGGCGGATCACGAGGTCAGGAGATCTAGACCATCCTGGCTAAACTAACATGAAACCCTGTCTCTACTAAAAAGTACAAAAAACTAGCCGGGCGAGGTGGTGGTGGGCGCCTGTAGTCCCAGCTACTCGGGAGGCTGAGGCAGGAGAATGGCGTAAACCCAGGAGGCGCAGCTTGCAGTGAGCTGAGATCCGGCCACTGCACTCCAGCCTGGGTGACAGCATGAGACTCCGTCTCAAAAAAAAAAATCGTGAGTCTTGATGGGACCACCAAGGGGATGGGTATGTCTTGGGGCACTCCAGTATTAAGAGGTGATGGAGACAAGGAAGAATCAACAACAGGGGATAATAACTAGTAAGTTAGGAATAAAACCAGGTAGTTACTTAGAAGACAGGAGTATCAGTGAGGAGTGAATGATCAGCTTTATCAGATTCAGCTGAAATAAGTTAAATTTTAGATGAGTGCTGAGAACTGAGCATTGACTTTAACATTTAATTCATTGGTGATCAATAATAACAGATTTTATGGAGGAGTAGTGTAGGTGAAAGCATGATTAGAGTGGGTTTAAAAGAGAATTTTCCAGGATGGGGGAATTAGGGACAGTGAATAGGGAGGGGTTTTGCTACAAAAAGAAGAGAAATGAGGCAGTGGTAGGAAGGGAAAGTGGGCTTAAAGGAAGTTTTTGCCTTTTTTTTTTTTTAAGTTGAGAGAAATAACAGCATGTTTGTATACAGATGAGAATGAGATGATGGAGAAAGAAACATTGGTGATGGGAAAGATTAGTGTCGCTGTATGAAACTATGACACTCTAGCTCCTGGGCTTAAGCAGTTCTCTTGCCTCAGCTTCCTGGGTAGTTGGCATCACAGGCATTCACCTGGCTTTCTCCCCTATGTTTTCTTCTAAGTGTTACATAGTTTTAGCTGTTAACGTTTAGGTCTGTGATTCATTTTGAGTTGATTTTTTTGTTTTTTTTGTTTGTTTGTTTGTTTTTGAGATGGAGTCTTGCTCTTTTGCCCAGGCTAGAATGCAGTGGCAGGATCTCGGCTCACTACAACCTTCGCCTCCTCGGTTCAGGGGATTCTCCTGCCTCAGCCTCCCAAGTAGCTGGGATCACAGGCACCTGCCACCATGCCTGGCTAATTTTTGTATTTTTGGTAGAGAAGGGGTTTCACCATGTTGGCTAGGCTGGTCTCAAACTCCTGACCTCAGGTGGTCCACCTGCCTCAGCTTCACAAAGTGCTGAGATTACAGGTGTGAGCCACCACACCTGGTCTTGAGTTAATTTTTGCATATGGTATAAGAGATTCCAACTTCATTCTTCTTCTGTTTTTTTTTTAAATAGTAAATGAAGCCAAAACTTTCTGGCTATAACACATAAATTTTCATTTCTTTACATGTGTATGTACATACAGGTACTTTTGCCTTGTTACAGACAAAAACTGATTTTTTTGTTGTCGTTGATAACAGTATTGTGAATTTGAGATCTCTGAACTGAACCACAAGAAAACATTTATTTTACTCTGTCTCCTTAGAGCCAAGATTCTGGGTCGGATAATCGTATAAACACAGTCAGTCTCAAGGAAGCATTGGAAAGGTTTGATCACAGCCCAACCCCTTCTGCCTCTTCTCGGAGTTCAAGAAAATCATCTCACACAGCAGTCTCAGACCCTTCCTGTGAGTACCCTTACTTCAAAGCAGACTTCTTTAAAGTAACTAATCTGTTAGTTATTTATATCAGCATTTCTCATCAAATGCTTCTTTAAAATTAGAAGTTTTTACATTTCTGAAATATATTAACCTTTCCAGTGAGTTAAAGGCACATTGCCCACTTTTAGCAAAGAATTAAGTTCTTCAAGTAGCCTAGTAAAATGTGTAGGTGGTAATGGTGGTGGTGGTGTTTTTTTTTTTTTCTGAGATGGAGTCTCGCTCTGTCGCCTGAGCTGGAGTGCAGTGGCCTGATCTCAGCTCACTGCAAGCTCCGCCTCCCGGGTTCACGCCATTCTCCTGCCTCAGCCTC
>NW_012119221.1:937334-968431 GCF_000951035.1 Colobus angolensis palliatus | reverse complement strand
AACATGGTGAAACTCCATCTCTACTAAAAAATACAAAAAGCTAGCCGGGCGAGGTAGCGGGCGCCTGTAGTCCCAGCTACTTGGGAGGCTGAGGCGAGAGAATGGCGTGAACCTGGGAGGCAGCGGAGCTTGCAGTGAGCTGAGATCCAGCCACTGCACTCCAGCCCAGGCGACACAGTGAGACTCCGTCTCAAAAAAAAAAAAAAGCAACTATTTATTGTGTTTTTTACTGTAGGGCCAGTAAGTGTTCTTAGGTTTGCTTTTTGAAAGTTTTTTGTCTTCTCTTTATGAAGACTTATATAATTGTCATTAAATTAGTAACTTTTTGTATTTAAAGTTTTCCTATTTAAAATATTTTCTTTGTGCTCATAAAAAGAAGTAACTACATTAAATCATCTGTCATGGAGTTCACTTTCATTGAATGGTTTGGAAAAATAATTCAAAAGCCATTTTATTAACTGAAATGCATTTTGAGATTAATCTTTAAAAAGTATGTTTTACAAAGTACTAATGCTCTTCTAATTTTGTTGAATGACTTCAGCAACACCAACCAAGATCCCGACAGATACGAGCACTCCGCCCAGGCAGCATTTACCAGCTCATGAGAAGATGGTGCAAAGAAGGTCATCATTTAGTAGTCAGGTAAGCTCTTTAGTGGATATTCTTCTGAATAAAGATATTAAGAGGGGAAAAAATGATCTAAATCTTCAGAAATTCATTGATTTGTTACCCCTCTTTGTAAAGATCGAAATAGTTACTGATATGTGACGCTCAAGACTTCCTTTTTTTGTGTGAAGTGGTTGTCATATGTATCAGTCCTTTCAATTATTTTTCAAGTAAAATGTTAGTTTTTTTTTTTTTTAATTGTGGAAAGCTCATAATTGATAGCTGTTTTATGTCTGAGTTCAAATACCAATTGTCTTAAGTCTGGCCAGCTTTTATTGAGAGCTTGTTCAAGGTGTACTATAGGAAGTTCCTTGGAAAATAAAATATAGATAGGGAACAGGCCTTTCCTGTATAGACGGGAAGACATAGCTGTATTCAGCTAACAAAAATATGAGGCAAATGGTAAGTTTATTAATATGAATATCATATTGATATTTCTGCTGGAAGTACTCATGTATAGGAATGAGAATCACTTCAGTGTTATTTTTTATTTTGCTCTAGTCCATAAATTCCCAGTCTGTTGGTTCATCATTAACACAGCCAGTGATGTCTCAAGCTACAAATTTACCAATTCCACAAGGCATGTCCCAGGTATTTTTTGGTTTTTGTTTCAGTTGCATATTTGAAAATGATAAATTGCTTTTAAGTTAATGTAATTAAAAAAAAAAATCCATGCTTGCTGGCAAGCACCTGTAACCGCAGCTACTTGGGAGGCCGAGGTAGGAGCACATACACACACACACACATGCACGCACATATATAATTATAGTTACAGATGCAGTGAATCTTAACCGGGGCCATTTAGGATATCTGGGGACATTTTTGATTGTCATAATGATTGTGGGGTATTACTGGCCCTTAGTGAGCATGGTCCAGGAATACTAATTATCTTTCAGGATGCATGACAGTCTTGCACAACAAAGAATTGTCTTGCTTAATATGCCATAACACTCCCTCATTGAGAAACGCTATAGACATAAAGATATTAAAGATGAAATGTAGCTGTGCATTTTGTTCTTCCTATGAGTATTGGAAGAATTGAGTAACTTTATTTGTATATTCATTCTTTCGATATTTATTGAGTTCCTTGTGTGTAACAGGCATTGCAGATGCTGGCAGTACAAATATAATATCTATACTGAAAAACCTTACATCTAGAGGGAATGACAGATAACTACAATTCCACATTATATTGCCTGTGCTGAAGGTATATAAGTTGATATGTAAGCACATTGTGTGAATCCTTAATGCAGTCTGAGGAAGTGAAGGAAAACTTTCTAGAATTGTTTCTTGGCCTAAGTTCAGAAGGAGGCCTGAAAGTGGAAAGTAGCCAGAAAAGGGGGGAGTAATTCCAAAAGTGATGCTGCATTACTTTGGAGCCTAACTTCCCAACTTGTAATTTATGACTCTGTACTCTTTCAGTGCCTCAAACACATTAAAAATACTACGGAGAAATAGTATTTTTCTTCAACTTTTCTGTTTTGTTTGGCATTAAATATACCTTAACTTAGCAGGTCTTGATTTCAAGGAATGATCATATTTAATAATAGGTAAAAACAGTATTTTTTTAGAAATAGCTCTATCTGGGCCGGACGTGGTGGCTCACTCTTGTAATCCCAGCACTTTGGGAGGCTGAGGTGGGTGGATCACCTGAGGTAGGGTGTTCGAGACCAGCCTGGCCAACCTGGGGAAACCCCGTCTCTACTAAAAATATAAATATCAGCCGGGTGTGGTCGCAGGCGCCTGTAATCCCAGCTACTTGGGAGGCTGAGGCAGGAGAATCCCTTGAACCCGGGAGGCGGACGTTGTAGTGAGCCGAGATCACACCACTGCACTCCTACCTGGGCAACAAGAGTGAGACTCCATCTCAAAAAAAAAAAAAAAAAAAAAACTCTATCTTATATGGTTATTTAAGTTATACATATATGGTAGGAGATACATACTTTGTATATTATTAATTTTTTAATCTCAGGATTCTAAAGCATTTCTTAACATTTTATGGGAATATTTTCATGAAATAAAAGATATGTACTATGTCAAAAATATTAGTAAGCATTCATATCTCACATTTTGTTCACTAATAAAGCCAAATGCTTTCCCTCATTTCTGTGGTTTTACTTCCTGTTATCCTGCCTTCTGTGTTTGTTACTATTTTCTTTTTGTACTTGATAGAAATCCTTTAAGTGATAGCAATATAATGCTTGTCCAAGGGTACAAATAACTTTAGTTATAATAAAATAACATTTGTATGATATAAATGTTAACTTTTTTATTTTTTAATTTTTTGAGACAACGCCTCACCCTGTCACGCAGGCTGGAGTGCAGTGGCGCTATCTCGGCTTACTGCAACCTCTGCTTCCTGGGCTCAGGCGATCTTCCCTCCTCAGCCTCCCAAGTAGCTGAGACTAGGGGCGCATGCCACCACACCCAGCTAATTTTTATATTTTCAATAAAGACGGGGTTTCACCATGTTGCCCAGGCTGGTCTCAAACTCCTGGACTCAAGCATTCTGCCCACCTCAGCCTCCCAGAGTCCTGGGATTACAGCTGTGAGCCACCATGCCTGGCCATAATTATAACACATTGACTAATTAAAAAAAAAAAAAAAGAAGCTTGAGGGAGTTGAGGTACTAAATTAATTTATATTTTCTCAAGCTAGTATAATTTAATATATGATATGGTCTGGTTATTGTTAATTTCTGAAATCAAAGTTGTGTGTTCTGAAATGTAATTTAGTATCCCTAATACAAACTATTCAAGATGGAGTTAAAAAGCTTTGGATGGGAAGGACATTTCTCGCTTTTACATACAGTTCACTGTAAGAGGCTACTTTAAGCCAGATTTCCTTCCAATAAAGAGAAACTCTTCCTGCTCTTACACTGTATCATGTACTGAAAATTCATGGGAATAATTAAAGAGCCTGTATAGACTTAAGAGATGAATCACCAAATGTGGCTAAATTATAAGCAGAAGAAAATAGGAGCTGCTCATGACTCAAAACAGAGAAATAAGATTGAAAACATAATTTTATTTTCATTCATGTATGTGTTTATTCATTCATACTTGCCTAGTCTTTAAAAGCCCATGTACTATACTTACCTGAGGGTAGTTTCCATTGAAGATAGAAGTGAAAATGTTGTTATTGGTTATCTGTCAGATTTTTGCAACTTTTGAGTAATTCTACTCATGTACACATACAGGACATTCTAAGGATGACAGAAATTGATACAAATTAACTCCAGGTGCAAACTACTTTTTCCTTTGTTAAGGGGTAAAAATGAAGCTAAGAAGTTTAAATACGACTGGGCACGGTGGCTTGTGGGAGGATTGCCTGAGCTCAGGAGTTCAACACCAGACTGGGCAACATGTGAGACCCCATCTCTTAAAAAAAAAAAAAAAAATTAGCCGGACGTGGTGGCATATGCCTGTAGTCCTTGGGAGGCTGAAGTGCGAGGATTGCTTGAGCCTGGGTGGTTGAGGCTGCAATGAGCCGTGATCACACCACTGCATTCAAGCCTGGGTGACTCTGTCTCAAAAAAAAAAAAGAAGTTAAATTTTTTTCCAGTAAGTGATAGCCACAATATGAGCTCAGGTCTTGTAAATCCAGGGTGTATGTGTAATCAGTCAATATCCAGTCAGAAGCCAGAAGCATACCAGAAATTTGAACAGGAATGATATAAAAAAGTATTAACGGTAACACAGATTAACTCCTAAAAGAAGTAAAGAGAACCTAAAGAATATAGGAATAAGGCTAGGTATGGTGGCTCATGCCTATATTCTCAGCACTTTGGAAGGCTGAAGGAGGAGGACTGCTTGAGCCAGAGAGTTCAAGACCAGCATGGGCAACACAGCAAGACCCTATTTCTACTATATGTATATATATATTTTTTAAATTTTTATTTATTTATTTATTTTGAGACAGAGTCTCGCTCTGTTGTCCAGGCTGGAGCGCAGTGGCGTGATCTCGGCTCACTGCAAGCTCTGCCTCCCGGGTTCATGTCATTCACCTGCCTCAGCCTCCAGAGCAGCTGGGACTACAAGCGACCACCACCACGCCCGGCTAATTTTTTTTGTATTTTTTGGTAGGGACAGGGTCTCACTGTGTCAGCTAGGATGGTCTCGATCTCCTGACCTCGTAATCCACCTGCCTCAGCCTCCCAGAGTGCTGGGATTACAGATGTGAGCCACCGCACCTGGCCAAAAAATACATTTTTATATTAGCCAGGTGTGGTGGTGCATGCCTGTGGTTCCAGCCACTGGGGAGGCTGAGTTGGGAGGATCTCTTGAACCCAGAAAGTTAAGGCTGCAGTGAGCCATGATCGCACTGCTGCTCAACAGCCTGGGTGACAGAGGGAGATCCTATCTCAAACAAACAAACAAAAAAAGAATATTGAAATAGCAGATGCAGAGAGCAACCACTCTGTAAGGCAGATGGAGAGTACCCAAGGAAGGAACATACTTAAAAGACTCCCCCCAAGCTGCCAACCTCCTCTCCCTCCATGCCAGGCTAAGATGCAGATCTTCTTGGGGCAGATGTGGCTCTAGCAACTGGGTAATAGAGAAGTTCACTGACATGCCGCAGATTAGAGCTAGAGAGCTGGAAGCCATCAGCTGGGGTACTGGTAAAGCTTGCAGGGAAGCTGTCCACTAGGATGTCATTGAGACTTGCTGGAAAGCCACCTGCCGGGGAGCTGACACGGCTAACTGGGAAGCTTCCCGTTGGCTTCCCAACATAAGAGCAAGAAGGAAAAGCACCAGAACCAGAAGGTGAGCACCTTTCTTGGCAGTGTCCCTCCAGCACCACCTACTGATGTGGATAACTTTGTGCCTGCTGGCAAAGGAGAAATATGTTGAAGGTCCAGGTCCAATATCACAAACCAGAGCAAAGATGGGTGGATTAGGAACTAAGGGGCATAATCAGCTTAGCATCCTTCACTCATGTTACACTGCTTACTTTTCACATTGCACAATTATAAGTAGTAAGTAATTCTAAAATATTTTGTACTTTTGCCATATGTGGTACTTCAGTTTCAGTTTTCAGCTCAATTAGGAGCCATGCAACATCTGAAAGACCAGTTGGAACAACGGACACGCATGATAGAAGCAAATATTCATCGGCAACAAGAAGAACTAAGAAAAATTCAAGAACAACTTCAGATGGTCCATGGCCAGGGGCTGCAGGTAATTGTTATATTTGAACACAAACAAAGCATCCCATTCACATTTTGGATTTCTAGCAAAGTTAACTTTTCTTAATTAAAAGTGAGATGCTGGCCGGGCGCGGTGGCTCAAGCCTGTAATCCCAGCACTTTGGGAGGCCGAGACGGGCGGATCACGAGGTCAGGAGATCGAGACCATCCTGGCTAACACGGTGAAACCCCGTCTCTACTAAAAATACAAAAACTAGCCGGGCGAGGTGGCGGGCGCCTGTAGTCCCAGCTACTCGGGAGGCTGAGGCAGGAGAATGGCGTAAAGCCGGGAGGCGGAGCTTGCAGTGAGCTGAGATCCGGCCACTGCACTCCAGTCCGGGTGACAGAGCGAGACTCCGTCTCAAAAAAAAAAAAAAAAAAAAAAAAAAGTGAGATGCAAGAGATACGTTTTATCAATTCAGTTAAGTAAATATTCACTGGTTACCTACTCAGTATGATTATACTTTACAGTCTCTAAAGATAATTCATTCCTGAGGGTATTTCTGTGAACATCCTTGTTTCTCCAGTCATCTTTTTTACCAGTCCAAATTTTAGTAAGTTTGAATCCATAATACAAAAATTATATTTTACAGCAAGTTTTACGTACCTCTTGGGTACAGAATTTATAAATCAATCATCAGTAATATTTTTATTAAACTACCAGTATGTATAATTCCAATTAGTCTTACATGACCAACCAGCAGGACCACTCCAGGAGACTATGACTTTGGTAAAGGGAAACGGAGTGAAAACTACTTCTGTCTCATAAAGTATAATGATAAGTGATATAGAGCTATCAGTCCACAGACTGAGTAGCACCGAGTTACACTTTTTCTAACAATTGGAAACATAGAATTAAGATAACTGAAAGACTGAATATGAAGTTTCATGTTCTATTCACTAATTATTTATTGCTAATTCTTCAAAGTGACTTAACCTTGTTACTTGCTTTTTAAACGTACTTTGTAGCTTGATTTTGCCTTCTTTTTAATGCTCTTATTCTTCTTTTCAATCTACAAAGCTCATTTTAACATAATCTTTATTTTTAAAGATGTTTTTGCAGCAATCAAATCCTGGGTTGAATTTTGGTTCTGTTCAACTTTCTTCTGGAAATTCATCTAACATCCAGCAACTTGCACCTGTAAATATGCAAGGCCAAGTTGTTCCTACTAACCAGATTCAAAGTGGAATGAATACTGGACACATTGGCACAAGTCAGCACATGATACAACAACAGACTTTACAGAGTAGTACATCAACTCAGGTAATGTTACTGAGCCAGCGGGCTATGGAGTGGTGAGTGTTTGGAATGCACACTATTGCTAAAACAGAAATAAAGCTCTGATGATAAAATATCATTTCAAAATTTAATCATATTTAGGAAGTATAGCATTGAAAGTGATCATGAAAATATTTTGTGCAAATCATGTTAGTATCAAATATTTTCAGCTTTTTTTTTTTTTTTTTTGAGACAGAGTTTTGCTCCTGTTGCCCAGGCTGAAGTGCGATGGCATGATGTTAGCTCACTGAAACCTCTGCCTCCTGGGTTCAAGCGATTCTCCTGCCTCAGCCTCCTGAATACTGGGATTACAGGCACCCGCCACCATGCCGGACTAATTTTTGTATTTTTGTTGAGATGGGGTTTCACCATGTTGGCCAGGCTGATCTCGAACTCCTGACCTCAGGTGATCACCCACCTCAGCCTCCCAAAGTGCTGGGATTACGGGCATGAGCCACTGCACCCAGCCGAGCTTTAAAATATGTCACAATCTGTTTAAAGATGTAGTCTAGTAATTATACCAAGTTACTATAACTTAGACTATTTCTGTATGTTAAAAAGGTATGACTTGCTCAAGAGGCTGACCAGGAAGCCTGCTGGTGCAGAATAGACTGTTGGGGGAGGGAGCAGTAATGGTTTATTGACTTTTCCAGAAAATATTGGCAATTACTGTACATCTCTGACTGTAAATCCCAAGGATTTAAATGAAAAATAGAAACATACCCACTAATTAGTTATTCACTTTGGGCATTTAACAGAAATTCTTCGGGTATATTTTATATCACCTCTATTATAGTCACACTTCTTTCTAAAGTCATAGCTTGCCTTCCAGCAAGATATTCAAGACTAATTCATTCTCAATTACGACCAGTCATTCCTTTGTGGTTATATTTCTCCAAGAGTAATATATCCTGCCACTTCTTTCTCTGTCATATTGTCATATTGTTAGAATAATGAATTCTAGCATACTTCCCAAATAATTATTTTCAGTTAATCTGTCTATAAAATCTCTCTTTATTTTTAACAGAGTCAACAAAATGTACTGAGTGGGCACAGTCAGCAAACATCTCTACCCAGTCAGACACAGAGTACTCTTACAGCACCACTGTATAACACTATGGTGATTTCTCAGCCTGCAGCCGGAAGCATGGTCCAGATTCCATCTAGTATGCCACAAAACAGCACCCAGAGTGCTGCAGTAACTACATTCACTCAGGACAGGCAGATAAGGTAGTTGTTGTATTTCATTTGTTATTTTGAAAATTGTAAACCAATTTAATTAGAAAACAATAATTTGATTTTTTAATCAGATTTTTTAATGTGACTTTAATGTGTTGCTCACTGCAGCCAGTGTTCTTAAATTTGAAATAAAAACACAGAATTTATTCATTGTTTAAAGACTTCATAATTAAAGGGTAACAACAAATTTTGTTTCTTGTCCAAAAATATGCTACAAGATGTTATAGAATACAGATTCTACAGCACATTGTTAGAAAAGGTTTATGAGAGGCTCTGTGTCACTGTGAAGCTTTTGTCTTTTCAATATAGATGCTGGAGAATGTCCATGTAATAACAGTGGTTAGGGTAGCTTACCTTTTTTAAGTTTGTTAAATGCTCAAAATATATTGTCTCAAATTGTCATTTATTAAAAGAAAATGTACATGAGGGCCTTCTTTTATTTCCCAGATAAGAAAAAAGTGAATTTTCAGTAGTTAGCCAAGGGGTCTATAGCTAGCTAAGGTTGAGGGAGGGAGCTCTGAACACAGAGCTTGGTGTTGTCATTTCAATGCTCAAGTGCTTAAACATGTATTACAGAAAGGTTTTGTGACCTGCTCTGGAAAAACAACCATCTATGACTTATTTTAGTGCACTGATCATGTGAGCAGTGCCCATTCTATCCAATATATAGTTTTTTTATCCCTCACCCCCACCATCCTCCTCCAAAGTCTATTATATCACTCTGTATGCCTTTGCTGTACCCATAGCTTAGCTCCCACTTACCAGTGAGAATATATAGTATTTGGTTTTCCATTTCTGAGTCACTTCACTTAGAATAATGGCCTCCACCTCCATCCAAGTTGCTGCATAATGCATTATTTTATTCTGTGTTTTATGGCTGAGTAGTAGTCCATGGTGTATACATACCACATTTTCTTCACTCATTGGTTGATGGGCACTTAGGTTGATTCCGTATCTTTGGAATTGTGAATTGTACTGCGATAAACATATGTATGCAGGTGTCTTCTTACTATGACTTCTTTTCCTTTGGGTAGATACCCAGTAGTGGGATTGCTGGATCAAATGGTAGATCTACTTTTACTTTTTTTTTTTTTTTTTTTTTTTTTTTTTTTTTGAGGCAGCGTCTCGCTCTGTCGCCCGGACTGGAGTGCAGTGGCCAGATCTCAGCTCACTGCAAGCTCCGCCTCCCGGGTTTACGCCATTCTCCTGCCTCAGCCTCCCGAGTAGCTGGGACTACAGGCGCCCGCCACCTCGCCCGGCTAGTTTTTCTATTTTTAGTAGAGACGGGGTTTCACCGTGTTAGCCAGGATGGTCTCGATCTCCTGACCTCGTGATCCGCCCGTCTCGGCCTCCCAAAGTGCTGGGATTACAGGCTTGAGCCACCGCGCCCGGCCTACTTTTACTTCTTTGAGAAGTCTCACATTCCCACCAGCAGTGTGTAAGTGTTTTCACCACATCTGCGCCAACATTATTGTTTTTTGACTTTTTAATAATGGCCAGTCTGGCTGGGGTAAGGTGATATTTAATTGTGGTTTTAAGTTGCGTTTCCGTGAACATCTGTCTATTGAGGAGGACAGAAACCACATCTTAGCACACATTTGAAGGCCTACCTAGATGAGTATGGCATCGTCCCTTCCCCAAGGGAAAGACCAGACTAGTAAAAGCAATAGAAAGATAAACAAATAAGTATTGTTTGGTATGATGAATATTTTAGAGTATTCTAAAGAGAAAGGAGGAAGTGAGCAGTTTTTTGTTTTTGTTTTTTTGTTTTTGTTTTGTTGTTTTGTGTTTGTAAGCAGTTTCATGGGTTGAGTCAAGCAGGTGAATAAAAGTGTGGTCAGGAAAGCTTCACTAAGGCAGAGATACTTGGCCCGGACTCTTCAAGAGCTTGGCTTTTGGTGTGGGTGTGGGCACGGAGTCTAGGGAAGCATTCTGGGCAGAGGGAGTCGTGTATACAAAGCTGCAGAAGTGTGAGTTACACGAAAGCAGATTAAAGAAAATGTTCTTATCACATTTACCAGTGAGCCATGGGCTAATTCAGATGTTAATTTCATTTAAGATTCCAGAGAAATCAGCACTTAGCGCTTCTGTGACTAAGTGTACTTTGTAAATATTACTTATTTCTTTGGGCTTTCTTAATATGGACAATTTTAATTCTTTATTTTGCATTAAAGTATTTGGTTGTGTAATATATAAAATACTGTATTTTATTTTCAAGATCTGTACTAAGTGTAATATTATATACTTTAAACAGTTTGTAAGTACAGTTATGTCATGCCACATCTGTGTTAGGGTCATATCTCACTGTAATGACCAATGTTATAAACTAACTTCATCTCACAGAAAAGGCAAATGGAAATAATATTGTTCCACAAAGAAGCATCATTTTTTTTTTGTGTTACTGTTCTTTCATTTCAATAAGCAAAAGGAAGCAGGGAAAGAGGGAAAAATTAATGAATTCTAGCACAGCAGATGCTATGTTGCATTGATAAATTCATAAATTGAGAGGAGTTTTATTCACTGTTAGAATGTCATTTGGTTTTGAATTATATTTATAAGATACAATTTTGTGTAAATTTCTTCTGTAAACCTAGAGTTTAAAAAAAATTACATTATGATAGCTTTGTTTATTCTTGAACTGTATGCCAGTGTAGCAGATGAATCATATGCCACATGTATCTGACTCCCTGGTACCTAGTAGTTTTATAAAAAGAAAAAGGTTCTTTTTTTATAGATTTTTAAAAAATTTTATTGTGGAAAAATACAAATGACATAAAAGTTACCATGTTAACCATTTTAAAGTATACAGTTCCTTGTCATTGAGTACGATTGTTACCATCTCCCCTAACCATCTCCAGAACTTTTTTCATCTTCCCAAACAGAAACTCCATACCCATTATACAAGTCCCCATTCTTCTCTCCCCAGTCCTTGGCAACCACCATTCTATTTTCTGTCCCTGTAAATTTGACTAGTCTAAGTACCTCATATAAATGGAACCATACAGTATTTGTCCTTTTGTGAATGGCTTATTTTACTTAGGATAATGTTCTCAGGGTTCATCCATGTTACAGCAGTTGTCAGAATTTCTTTCCTTTTTAAGGCTAAGTAATATTCCACTCTACTGTGTTTTGCTTATTCATTCCATCTGTCAGTGGAGTCTTGGGTTACTTCTACTTTTTGGCTCCTGTGAATAACACTGCTTATGATTATGGGTGTACAAATATCTCTTTGAGTCCCTGCTTTCATTTTAGGAGGTTATGTAAGCAGAAGTGGAATTCCTTCATATAGTAATCCTATAGTAAATTTTTTGAGGAACTGCATACTGTTTTCCATAGTAGCTGCACCATTTTTACATTCCCACCAGCACTGCGCAAGATTTCTCTACTTGCTTGCCAACACTGGTCATTTTCTATTGTTGTTTGTCTTTTATAATAGCCATCCTGATGGGTATAAAGTAGCCTCTTGTTGTGGTTTTGATTTGTATTTCCATAATGATTAGTGATGTTGAGCATCTTTTCATGTGCTGATTAGCCATTTGTGTATCTTCTTTGGAGAAATGTTTGTTCAAGTTTGACCTTTGCCCATTTTTTTAATTGGGTTGATTGTTGGTGAGTTGAAGGAGCTCTTAGACATTCTGGTTATTAATCCCTTATCAGAAAGATGATAGGCAGTTATTTTCTCCCATCTGTGGGATGGGAGAGTTACCTTTTTACTCTGTTGATACTGCTCTTTGATTCACAAGATTTTTAATTTTATATAGTCCAGTTTATCTGTTTATCTGTTCTTTTGTTGCCTGTACTTTCGGTATCATATCCAAGAAATTACTGCTAATGTTAGTTCCTACTTATTGCTAAATCCATTGTCATGAAGCTTTTCCCCTTTGTTTTCTTCTAAGAGTTTTATAGCATTAGCTCTTATGTTTTGATCTTTGGTCCATTTCAAGTTAATCTTTGTCTGTGATGTGAGGTAAGGATCTAACTTTATCCTTTTGAATGTGGATATCCAAAAACGTTTTGTGTTTTTGTTACACGTTGATCTTGCTGTATGAATTGTTTGTTTTACTGTTATACCAAAGGGAATCTTTTAAAATGAAACAAAGTAGAAATACACAGACCTTGAAAAACTAAATTGGCAATGTCATTGGGTATTATCTTAGGTAAGTATTTACTCCACTGCCTTTTATGATGTATACCTTGTACTTTGGACTCCAATTTTTTTCCTTCTTTCTTCTAACAGATTTTCTCAAGGTCAACAACTTGTGACCAAATTAGTGACTGCTCCTGTAGCTTGTGGGGCAGTCATGGTACCTAGTACTATGCTCATGGGCCAGGTGGTGACTGCATATCCTACTTTTGCTACACAACAGCAGCAGTCACAGACATTGTCAGTAACACAGCAGCAGCAGCAGCAGCAGAGCTCCCAGGAGCAGCAGCTCACTTCAGTTCAGCAACCATCTCAGGCTCAGCTGACCCAGCCACCGCAACAGTTTTTACAGGTAATTCACCCCATGGGGAAGCTGCTTCAAGCTCATTACTTTCATGTAATGAAATTAAGCATTAAGTGAACAGTTTTGTGAGTGATGTGAAAAATTCACAAAAGCTTATTGTACAGTTTAAATCTCTACAAAGATAGAAAGCTTGTCCTGGTTGGCAATTTTTTTTCTTCCCTTGCTCAGTCGTTGGAAGACTTTAGACCTGCCTTTGGGTATACCCAGTTATCAGAATTGCTGGAGAGAGTGAGTGGCCTACTTCCTGCCCACCTGTTTTCTCAGTCTCTGGCTAGAGTTTCTGGAACTTAAGCAAGTACTTCTTTCCTCCTTTTTCTAGCCAACCATAAATTCTACTCTGTACAGAGCAGGGATTTCTTTTTACTGGTATGGGTGTTACCTTAAATTATTTTATTGAATTCAATCTTATTATAATTTTTCAGTTATAAATTAGTATCAGAGGAGAAATACCATGGAGGTGTAGTATATGTCTGAGCTAAGTATATGTATAGCTAAGAACTTGGGCTGCAAAGTCTAGCTGCCCTGGGGTTGAGTCACTGTTGCACCACGTACTGCGTGACCTTTGGCAGGTTGCTTACTCTTGCTAAACATCACGTGTAAAGTGGAGGTTATAATAGTTGATACCTCATGGATTAATAATGCTTGTAAATCACTGAATATAAGAAAGACAAGGCACATAGCTGTTATTTGTGACCGCTGTATTGACAAATATCATAGACACTTGGATTAGCCAAAATATAGACACAGATATCATGTAGATAAATCAGACAGTCTCTCCTTATCTATGGGATACAGAAGAAAGTCACTAGGGCGAGATCCTCATCAGAGAAATGAACAAAACCCTTGTCTGGACCTCAGGATCCTCACTAGAAATCCACCTTTTCCCCTTCTGGCCTAGCTGGAGCGATTTTGAATGTAGGCGAGCCTGGAAGTGTACTAGAGACCACTTCATCTAGGCCGGGCACTTATCATTTATTTCTGAGTTATACAACATGTGATGTGATTATTGTATTCTATATTCGGGCATAAATATAGTCTTAATTTGTCACCCTTTGTGTGCTGGTCCAAATAGAATCCTTGTCTGTGATGTGGAAAACTGAAACAGGCTAGTTGCCGTAATATCTGATAGTCGCACAGTCTCTTAGACCTTAAGCCTATGCTGCAGACATAACTGAGGTAGCTACTGTTACAAATAAAGAAATAACAAGAATTTAAAACAAGTTCTAAATTATTATATAGGGAAAATATATCCAATGAGAATTAAGCATAAGCTAAAAAAAGGAGAGGACCTGCCTTAACATCTCAGTGTTCTAAGTTTATCAAGGAACAAAGGCCCTTAAAAGAATAAACATTCTCAAAAAAAAAAAAAAAAAAAATTAGCATCCCAAAGACATAGGGCCCACAAAGAAATAAGATAGGCAGTACCTCTCATAAATACACTTGTATGTAGGTAATAAATATACAATTTGGCCTTTCTAAATTATGTTATACCTAGTTCTAAAACATGCTCCTGTTGTAATCTTATAAGGCTCATAAGTATCCGGAAGTCTTTGCCTTACACAGCTTTTCCTAATAACAAAGAGCGAAAGAAAACTCTGAAGGTCCTTGACAAGGTGTAGTCGTCTTTAAGGTTTGTCAGGGATTTGCTGTTTTGTGTGTGTGTGTGTGTGTGCATGTTTCTTTCCTGTATGTTTGCAAAAATCGCCCACCACAGCTCCATTTTGAAATTAAGAACCCTGCATCAAGTTGTACTGTCAGTAATGGGGAAAGGACTTTCATTGTAAAAGTTGACTTTCTTTCCGTTAACGTTTTTTTGTATCCAAGAGTTTCACGTTAATGAACAGCACGTCAGAAGTAAAAATTTGGTGAAAGGAACGGAAGCTCATATATTTGAGCCTTGCCCAAAGTCACACAGCTTACTTATGTAAATGGCAGAGCAAAACTCAAATGCAGGGCTTCTGTCTGCAAATCCTGTGCCTTTTTTCATTTTGTTTTGTCTGTCTTTATACCACACTGCTACTTACCGGACCTAAGGCTCCAACTTTGCCTTCATATTTATGATGCTTTTAAATAATACCAATATTTAATCTTTATTAAGAGCCCAGTGTGGTAGCACTGTTATTCCTATTTTGTAAAGAAAGAAACTGAGGCCCAGAGAAGTAAACAGCTTGACCAGGTCACACATGTGGTAAGTAGGGCAGCCCAAGTTTGAACCATTCAGTCTACCTCAGAGCCCATGCTCCTGGCGGCTTAACTGTGCCGCTCTAACCAGCTGAGCGTACCTGTGTGCAGAAGACATTGTCTGTTTGGCCTAGGAGTATTTGTTTTTTCATATAGTCATAACTATGCTCAAATTTTATAATTTAAAATACGGGTCTTTAGGACATAAAGTGAAAGAACATGTATGATTTGGCTCAAGATATAGATTGTTTTCTATACCATAAAATCTGCAGCTGAGATTCCTGTAAAAAATGACACTCTCATACTTTCAGAAAGCGGGAAGGCCTCATAAGCATTTTCCAAATTAGAATTTTTAAACCAGAGAGTGAAAGTGATATGCATTATGTAGAATTTTAAGGATTTTGTCCCTATGGACGGGAGAGTGTGAGTAAATCTTGTGTGGGTGGCATAAAGGGAGTAAAGCAATGCTGCATAATCCATTTGTTTTTAAGACTTCTAGGTTGCTCCATGGGAATCCCTCAACTCAGCTCATCCTCTCTGCTGCATTTCCTCTACAACAGAGCACCTTCTCTCAGTCACATCACCAGCAACATCAGTCTCAGCAACAGCAGCAACTCAGCCGGCACAGGACTGACAGCTTGCCCGACCCTTCCAAGGTTCAACCACAGTAGCACACGTGCTTCCTCTCTGACATCAAGGGAGGAAGGGGATGGCCCATTAAGAGTTACTCAATTGACCTGAGGAAAGGAGGAAAAGTTCCAGCAGTTTCATGAGATGCGGTATTGAGTGTTCTAGTTCCTGGAATTAGTTGGCAGAGAAAATGCTGCCTAGTGCTACCGATGTACATTAAATACCAGCCAGCAGGAGCTGATCATAGGGGCATAGCCAATTCTGACAGTGTTTTAGTTGCCCGGATATTTTTGATGGAAAAAGAATATGTTGCCAAATGTTAAGAAGCTCAGCTATGAAGTGACCTCCAGGGAATCAGAAAGGCACTAATGCTGTTAGTAACTTTCAGTGGTTCTGTGCCTCTTACCAAGTGTTACAGAGGACGTACCACTGCCATGTCAGGGGTTTGCTTACAGTGATGCCATGAAGACAGTCCAGTAGACTTGGTAGCGACCCCCTCCCCTGACCCCTCTCCCTTTTCAGATAATGATGGAACAGTAATTACTTTCAGAATGTTGTGTGGGTTCAAATTCTCTGTGTACAGATGATGTAAAAATATGTGTATGTCTGGATAAAAGGAGAGCAAAACATTTTGTATGCTGCATGAAAGCGTTATCTCTTCCTTTCAGGTATGAGCAGCTTTCCTGAGATTCTGACACCATGTGCAAACTGATCCATCCTCTGTTTTTCCTTTTGTTTACAACACAATAGTGTTCTGTTCACTTTTCCGGGGCACAAGTTTTTTTGTTCATACTTTGGCTGTGATGTCACAGTTTGTTCAGTGAGGTATGATGTGCTGCTGGGAATGGATTTTTTTTTTCAGGTTAAATTATTGATACAACAGGATTTTCAAGTTACTCAGAAATATCCCTCATTTCATTATTTTTCAATTATGTTTGAGAACAGGATTTGCACTGCTTTATTTTAGGTGGTTGGGAGTTTTGATTGCATATTTTGTTATAGTTCATAGTTGGAAATACTTGTGTAAATGGTTTTCAACAAGCCTGAAAGTAATTTCAAGAATGTTTCAGTTATAGAGGTAAAATTTGCACACAAAACATCTTAGGCACTTTTTAACATTCTCAATCATGGGAATTTTAACTTTTGAGATTTGTTGAAATATTTTTTATTATCCTTCACAATTTCAGTGCTTCTTTTAGTCAGAAATGATTCAGGGTTATTTGAGGGGGAAAAACCCCATAGTGCCTTGATTTTAATTCAGGTGATAACTCACCATCTTGAACTCATTGTCCAGTTTCCGTAGCAGTTTTAAAACCTTAGTACCTTTTTAACAGCATGTGGGTGTCAGTGTCATTATCAGTCTCCTAATAAGTTCCTTTGAAGACTCTATCAGTCTCTTGGACTGGAGATACAAATAATTTAGAAATAAAAGATGACAACCTAACACTATCATAGTTATTAATGTGATCCTAAAATTGTTTCCTAAATCAGCATTTTTCTTTAAAGTTAGTCATTTAAGAATTTACCAGAAATATTTGCTCAATATGATCTTGATATTCCTACAAAGAAAAAAAGAAGGGATAGGGATTTGGCTATGCCTTCACTACGACACTAAAATATTGTAACTCACATGCCTTCTAAACATGAACTAAGATTTCCTTGAGCAATATCATATTCTAAAAGTAGTAAATTCCAATACAAGTTACATACATTTTAAAAACACTTGATAGATTTTATGGTACTAATGAAATTTACAGTGATAGAACAAAAGAAGATTAGTAGAAAATACATTATTAGAATATTAAAAAGTTATTACTGAGGAAAGGGAGGAGAGGACAACAAGTGTAATAAATCAAAATTGACCTCAAAAGAAAATGTGTAACAGAGTTGAGGTTGTTAAAACAGAAAAGGTTCTGAACAATGAAAATTAATCTAAATGCAGAATTGCTAGGTAAAGAGGTCAGGGGAATGCTAAGCCAGTTCTTAAGACTTCTCTGTCCTCTGCTTTGCTGTTATCCTTAAGGCATATACTTTGTCTTTCTGCAGAAAATTCTACCTGGCCACAATTACTTTGAACATTAATATTGAAAAAGAAAACAACCAAAGAAAATTGGTACTTACCCTTCTACACAAGAAGTGCGACTAGATACCAATCAGTAATTAACATATCAAGGAGCTCTTCTAGCTCAATGACCATAGAGATTTCCCACATTCCCATGAATATCAAGAATAGTTGTCAGAATATGTATGTACCTGAGCATAGGTACACAGACAAGGGGGATGTTGTGGAATATGGCAAAAGGATTGTTGTTCTCCCCTTTCAAATTGCCTTTCTTAACCTTATGCCATTCCATATATATCTGAGTTGTGCCTCATTTATTTATTGGCAATTCCTAGTGATATGGATTTAGCTAACAAAAGATATGAAGAACTATTATATTAAGGCATGTCCTCTACATACCACACTTAAAAGATGGTGAACTGTGAGTACTACTTAGGTTGACAGCAACAAAGCATAAGACAAGCCCCAGGTAAACGTGTAAACTGTTTACTCACATTGTCCTACTCCAGCCCCTTCCATTATTTCCCATCTCCACAAATAGTTGGGGAAAAAATTCACATTTTCTTTTATGATTCTTACTGCTCTTCATAGCTCATCTTTTCCTGCTTAGAATTAACCATTGCTCATTTAAAGGAGCAGCTAGCTGCTTTTCTGTCAGTCTGAAGTGTAGTAGTGGAAGAAGTAGTAAGCACCAGCTGCCTCTTTGCTGCTTTGTTTTCCTCCTGCTTCTCTTAAATTTGGGTTGCAAAGCTATCCCGCCCCACACCCTGTCCCATGAAACTTGAGCATTCAAATGAAGATTCAGCAGTGTCTGTTCTTCATTCATTTCTATAGCCAAAGCTGTTAGTTAAAATCCCAAATCTTTATCATTTAAAGACACCAAATAGAAACACTTTCCAGCTTAAAGAGAAAAAAAAAAGTCTCTTCCCTCTGCTTTACTCTCACAGGTATTCATCTTTCTTAAAAACACTTATTCTGGGTGGTACTTTTTAGGTAAGAAACTATTGAGTTTCAGGAAAAATGCTAGCTGCTCTGCAGTTACCGTGCTTTGGGTATACAGTTATCATAGTTTTGGGGGAGTCAGTATTGTTCAACAAATGCAAGTGAGAACTACAAGGGTTAATAAAGTTGCTCCTCAGAGCGGTGTCATACCAGAACCCAGACACTTAAGTACTTCATTTTTGAGTGGAAAATATTGGAGGAACAAGTATGGGAGATGCCGGTAGCGTGTGAGTTAAATAACTACGGTCTAGCCTTCCAGCATCCCAAATTCCAGGGGTAACTTGAGAGTGCTGTGCTCTCCTTTGTCATTTGTATCTGGCTTAGGAATGTACTAGTCATAACAAGATGCCAGTGATTTTGAATAGTTTGTTGTAGATACTCAGTGCAAAATAGTGAAAATATTTGGATTCTTCAGAAGTGCTATAGTTGTTGGTCATTGCCTTAAAGCAGTCTGCTTGACGTTAGGAGCACTGAAGCAGTCCAGCTCCATCAAGAGCACTGTGTTGAAGGGAGAACCCTTGTTCAAGAAGCCTTAGAAAGGGATCCTTAAAATAGTACTCTACGCAGACAAGTGAAAATTCTTTTAAACTGGATATTACGCAACATGTTTTCAGATGTTTCCACTACACTGAGGCAAACTTTTTAAAAGTGGAATGCAAATAGCATTTTACTTTAGTATTTCTGCTTTTTTCTTTCTTTGGTAATTGAAAGTTTGTTGATGAATATTTGTGTAAAACTCATTCAAGTCTATAACCTTTCCAATTACCTGTGGCCCTGTCTTAGTCCCACGGGAGTCCCTGTTGGAAGGGGTAAACACTGGATATTAATGTTGCTGAGTGAGTCTTTCTAGCCAGGACAAGCTGATTGAAATTTCTGAATGGTAGAGAAGAAACAGCACAAAGGCACTTGCCATTTGAAGTGTTTGGAGAAAGAGAACCTTTTAAGTTTGGACTGGGTGAGCTTTCTTCTAAAAGGAGCTTCTGAAGTAATTGCAAAGGAATAGAATCGACTATTTTTATAGTATATTTAATATATTTGTATATAACTATGAGTATAATAGGAACCCTCTACATGCCTCCCACTTTTCTAATTTACTTCCCCTTTTGCCATAGCACTAGTATAGCCTCATCCGCATGGGTAATGTGCCTATTGTCAGCCTACCAAAAGATAGTGCTGCTGCTTTATGAGACAGGTGAGAAGACCCAACTCTCATGCCTGGGGATCCTTTACGGAAGGAATAGCACACACTTTTAAAACAACATACCACAGTCTAAAAGCATCATTCGGAAATGTAACAAGCACTTTATTGCAATTACTCATTTTGATAAAGTTTATTCTTAGGCGTTAACCATTTCTAAAGGATCCCCAAATCATCACTTAGGTGAAATTATATAAAATGACACATTTCTGAGAAATGTTTAGATCCAGTGAACCGTAGTTGGTTTATGGGAGCGATTTCAAGATAGCCAAATGAACTTTGACTTTTGTTTTGAATGTGGTGGAGTCAAGAGATTGTAGATGCCTAGTTTGATTTAAACACTATTGTAAACCTATCTTGCCTATTGTGTGGACACCAAAAGAGACCAATGAGCCTGTTTATTTTTCAGAGGTCTAGGAAAATTGCATCCGTGTGAGTAGATGTACAGAACTAATCTAAAAGTGATTGCTAGTAATATTTTAGAATATAATAATTTCAAGAATTATTCTGAGTGTTTTAAATGTGCCCTGAAATGTTGGCATGTCATTTCAGCGTTTCCATTTGAATTGCTCTTGTAATATTTTTGCACAAAAAGGACTGAGAAAAAGACTACTTTGGTTAAAGGAAAAAAAGTATAATTTGATCTTTAATTTTAATGTCTCCTGTGGAAACACTGGGGATGAATTTTGTTGACACAGTTATTCAGGATATTTAAAACAGTGTTGAACAGCTCACAAGAAATTAAGCAAACTTGGATTTTTAAAATTAAAATACTTTCTTTCCATGTGACTTGTTTTGCATAGTTTTTTCCCCCTATGTCATAACACTACATTCCTTTTCTTAAATAAAATACTGTGCAGGTATTGTTGTGAGTGTTTAACAGTATTTTGTAAGCTGCCTGGGTTTCCTCAGGGAAACATTATTTAGTGGAATAATTTATGGAGAGACTGTTAAGTGAAATTCCATCACCACCACCAGCAAACACTGAGGTGCTGCATTAAGTGACAACCAAACTAGTAAGTATTTATGAAAGAATTTAGAAAGGGATTCAAAGAAGCAATTGCTTTTAAAACAGTTCTCTGGGGTTGTTGAATAAAAATGGCTAAATGTATTTATTTGTATTTTAAAATATCTGTGTGTTCTGTTTTCTCATCAAAGTGATTTCCGTGTCATGTATTTAATTTGTGGTTTGTTTTGTTTTGCACCATATTCTTCTTAAGAGAACTGGCTCTGGTTTGGGGTGCAGTCACCAACTCTCACGATAATCTTTACGGACAGTCAGAACCTACTTTACTTCAGGACGGCAGTGGAGGGGCCAACTCCAGATGCCCCTGCACTTCCCTCCTCAAGTCATCTAAGAAAGAATTTAAAAAATAACTTCTTTCAAATCTGATTCATATAGTTCCAACCTTTTTCTAGTTTCACTTGCTGCCTTCTCTGTTTTATGGGCACTTTTTGTATGATTACTTCCCCAACACAGCCAAAGGCCAGTATGACAACCAATGGCACACGATGCCTCTATTTTGCCCAACTGGGGAAATGTTAGTAAAAGAAATAGCATCTTTTAATGGCTGTCATTATCATATCCATATTAAAATCCATTTAAAGTTCTTAAATTTGGTGGAATAATGTATACAGGCTGAAAACTTCTACAAAAAAATGTTTGCTGTCTTTAACATGGTGTTGTGTTACTTGGTCCTTTGAAAACAAAACAAAACTTCCATACACAGCACTGCCCAATAAAGCAGTGCTGGAATATTGGAAGCCTAGACATTTGAGGATCCTTCTTGGTCACATGCATTAGAACAGAATCCTCCACTTTAGGACTCAGAGAAGCTATGGAGTCCCATAGGCTAGGTATAGCACACAACTTAGAGAATGGTAGTTAAAGCACGTCAACCACAATTCAGTGATCTAAAAAACATTTCTTAACTCTGAGGGTTAAAATGAAGACAATGTTTTCAAATAAAAGCTTTTACATTTCTTTGGAAACAAACTGTGACATCGCTTTTAAAAATGACATTCAAATGTTTATAATGTGTGTTTTTGAGTTGGCTTGGACTAGTACAAGTTCACTGCTGGCAGTGGTTGTGCCAGTAGTTAAGTTAAAATAAGTTAGATGTCTTGTATAACCAGACAATCATCTTCAAGCAAAAAAATTGGCCAGGAAATGTATTTATTTAAAAAAAAAAAAAAATCTGTCAGCCAGAACAGCTATCACTTAGACCATTCTGGAATGATTTTGAAATCTTTACTATGATACAAAGTTGGGGGAGGCCTCAGTATGGCACTTTCATATTCACTCTATGTAAAGATTGAAGCCCAAAGATGAGTTAAATTCAGTGCTGTATTGAAACCAGTCAGTGCAAAAAAAAAAAAAAAAAATTATCTTTGTAAATTTTTCATTGTTAACATCAGTTGGTCGTTGTTAAAACATGCACCAAATTCTTTATAATGTTTTGTGTGGTTCTCAATGTGATATTCTTGACGTTGCTGTCCTTACTGCTTGGTTCTTGGTTTTAAATTAAAAAGTAGATGTAGCCCATCATTTTTACTTCCAAAACGGTGGAGCTAAAAACGGCTAATTGATCTTGAGGTAAGAATACCCTTTACTAAGGCAAAGATTTAATTGAAATCCAAATTGATTTACAGAAATGAAACTGACATTTTCCATTTGTTGTCTTCTGCCAAAATTCTGAATTGCACACACGCATGAGGGATAATGAATGGTTTCAACGGTGCTATATTAGGTTCTCTGATTTTCATGACCTATGTATGTTTGGAAATACAATATTGTATAAAATGTGGATCATTTTGTTACCGATTTAATATTGCCATTTTAATTTGGTGTAACAATTGGTTACACTTGTTTTTCAAAGCTATCCTTTGAGGAGAAAGTCAAAATGTTGTTAGCCTACCTCCACTCAGGCCTCTTGCTGTGTAATCATTATTCCAGGTTATGATGTGCATAGCTTTTAAAACTGCGTGTACTATTCTGCTCTTTCCCATACTCTTGTCATGTATTCAGAACCTAAACTTATAGCAAAAGAGCCAAGCAGTAGTTTTTTTTGTAAATGTAAAAATAATTAGATCCAGACTTTGTTTCCTTCAATTTTAAAAATAAAAAATACCTCAGTGCTATGTTTTTCAGTATCACCTGCATTTCTCAAGAAGTAACACCTGCTTCATGTGGCACATAACTTGTAAGAATCACATTTTGGATTTTAAAGAATATTAAATATTTTAAGATCAGAATCAATGACATTTCCCTTTCTTTTATTCAACTATGGAGCCTAATTGCAGTAGCGATTTTTTGTAGCTTAGGTCTGACCTACCAAATTCTCAGAGGAATTATGTCCTGCTAAAAGATTGTGGTGCCTCAGAGTGCGACGCTGTTGTTACTTGCATATGAAGCTAGTATTGGGACCAAGCTATCTGAACTGAGGTTAGGCTATGATGGTACCAGCTACTCTCTACGAGTAATTGTCTCTTCTGTTATTAGAAAAAACAGCCGGGCACGGTGGCTCCCGCCTGTAATCCCAGCACTTTGGGAGGCCGAGGTGGGTGGATCACCTAAGGTCGGGAGTTCAAGACCAGCCTGGCCAACATGGTAAAACCCTGTCTCTACTGAAAATACAAAAAATTAGCCGGGCGTGGTGGGAGGCACCTGTAATCCCTGCAACTTGGGAGGCTGAGGCAGGAGAATTGCTTGAACTCAGGAGGCGGAGGTTGCAGGGAGCCGAGATAGCGCCACTGCATTCCAACCTGGGTGACAGAGTAAAACTGTCTCAAAAAAAAAAAAAAAAAACGTATTAGTAGGCCGAGCATGGTGGCTCACGCCTGTAATCCCAGCACTTTGGAAGGCTGAGGCAGGCGGATCATGAGGTCAGGAGTTCGAACCCCCATCTCTACTAAACCCCATCTCTACTAAAGAAACCCCATCTCTACTAAAAATACAAAAAATTAGCAAGGCATGGTGGCGCACGCCTGTAATCCCAGCTACTTGGGAGGCTGAGGCAGAAGAACTGCTTGAACCCGGGCGGTGGAGGTTGCAGTGAGCTGAGATCGTGCCACTGCACTCCAGCCTGGGCAACAAGAGTGAGACTCCGTCTCAAAAAGAAAGAAAAGTATTAGTGAGAATTCCTCACTCTTTATAATCTAAGGCAACATAGATTGTCTAACCACAGAGTTTATCTTAATCCACAGACATTAAGTTTTCTACCCTTTGATACTTCCTATAGCAGAGAACTGAAAAGTTCACAAACATGACCTTTTTCACCAACATGTGCTGCTTGGCATTTAAAAGTTACTTTTTAGCTGAAGACCCCTCTAAGATCTCCAGGTAGTAGCAATCTTCCTCACAGATTTACCACGTGGGACAATGGCTGCACCCTACAGTGCTGGGTGATTAACTGGGTTCTTTCACAATCTCTTCAAATTGCAAACTACATTGTGGACCTTTGTAGTAGCTCATAAACCTGAATTGCTCTGGGTCTCTTATTATACTTCACGCAAATAACATGAATGTTTCTGTAGAATTGTCCTTCAGTTTAGGGAATATTACTGGGAATATTACTGCATATGATTCTAGAATATAAAAGGCTGACAGAAAGCCGCTGTTATTCTACTTGGGTGGAATAATAGAATATACTCAAAACGACAGTGACGACTGAGGTTGCTATGAAAAAACGAGGCAGTCATAGCATAATGAATGACGTTAGGCTCTGGAATTAAACTGCCTGGTGTGACTCTACCATGTAACCTTGGGTGAGTTAGTTTTTTCTTGTTTAACCTTATATTAGTACCTACTAGCTCACAGAACTTTAAGGGTGATGACAATACTTTCGAACAATGCCTGGCTCCTGTTTAGCTATAGGCATATCTCAAATGTTTAATATATTAGTGTTTTTACATCAGCTTTAGAAATTGGCCTATCAATACTGATAATTGTATATAACACACAAGGAAAAGCAAGCACTGGTCATACCACTTTTATTTATATTGTATCTATGTTACATTGTTTATTCAATATAGAAAAAATATGAATACATTCATAGTATTCTCTTTTCATTTGGTAATTCCACGTTGTCAAATATTGACTGTTTTAATATTGGGTGTCCTACCCAATTAAAGAAAAAAAGAGGAAGAATGACCTGGCAGACAGTTCTTATTGTACCATGTTATTGATGTAACAGTAATACCATATATGTCTCTTTTTTTAAACACCTAATTTTAAAAAGACCGATGATTAAACTACTGCTTACTGGCTCAGGGAAATGTTTTAAAAAATGGGAATTAATTCATTCTTTCTCCAAGAAAAATTTTAAGGTAAACATCTTAAAACACCTAAGTGATGAAGGAGAAAATCTGTATTCCTTAAAAAGAGGTCAGTGCTGAAAGAAAATCGCATGGTAGACCCCCACTGCACAACAGTTCTGCACCAAAACAAAAATGGGGACCATATTAACATAATGATGCTGGAGAGAAGAAAAACCCACACTTAGAAGTCAGGTTTCTTTTAAAACTCCTTGTTACAAATAGAATCAATGATTATATCTCAAACATAATAATGGGTCAAACTCACAAATCAGTGCTACAAAATACAGTATTTTTCCATCACAAACTTTTAGTTGTAATGTACACTATGTACAGAGAGATAATATTATCTATTTTAAACTAAATACAGATGAACAAACAGCTTGTCAAAAACCAGAATCAGGGCTTATAAATAGTGCAGAAAATGCAAACGCCAAAAAAACGATGCCTCCTATGATTGTCACTGGAAGAGAGAAAAAAAAAGTCAAATACAGCAAAATTCCTATACCTTGATACTATACAAAATGAAAAGGGAGCCGATGAGGTGGCCAATTATTCTTCCAATCTAGTAAACTAACCTTAAAAACAAATTAGAATCACTTCAACCCCTTTTACATGGCAAGGAACAACACTTAACATGCTTGACTGTGAACAGTAAGAATCAGGTTTTTCTCCAGCAGTTTTGAAAAATGACAGGATTGTATTAAATCCAGACAGTGCTGACAAGCAACAGGAGAACTATAACTCATTTTAAATCCAGTTATAAAAGAAAATGTTCAAGTCTTCTGACTAGCAAAGAGACAATTCTTCCATCCCCAGACCCAACTGTAGCTTCACAGGACATATTCAGCAGAATCAGTACATATGGTCTGAACATATGATTCCAGTCTTGTAAGACACATTTTTAGAGCCAAAAACTTCTCATACTTCCAAATGGCAATTGTTTTACTAAGATACGATGTTAACAAGAAGCTACTATGAATTCAATAAAAATGACTTTGTATTTTGCTAACTTCTACACAAGTGAAAAGAGTCCATATTTGCAATACCAAGAGTAATACCTCTAAGAGATGATAGGTAGGTAATTACAAAAACCAAGTATACTTCAGCAGCAGAAATTTAAATAAAGCTAACACCCTTTAATCTCTCAGTGATTCTAAAATGTTATCTGATTATAATTTTCAAGACTTACCAGTTCTGACAGAGATTTTCTGTGCTATCATTCTTCCTCCAATTACTGCCAATCCCGTGCACAGGCAGTGCCCCACAGTTCCACCCACAGCTACACCATAGGGGTCCTGGAAGCAAGCGTCACAGCATTAATTCAAAACCAAGCATTAATTCAAAACTGCTGCTTAAGAACCATAACAATTCAGAAGCACTAAAAATGGTGGTCAACAATTAAAAAGCGTAATAGTTATAAAAATGCAAGTGTATAATAAATTTATGAAAGGTGTAATGGCTGCTTGAAGGAATATGTACCAGTTATACTTAAGACTAGACCTAAAAATTGAAATAACCCAAATCAATTTGTAAAGTCAAAAAAATCCTGATGAAATAAAGCTAATCGAACCGTTTAGCAGTTATTAAACTTCCTTCACACACTGCTATGACAATGCTAGGGAGGATTTTAAGCTAGACGGTTGTTCCCTCAGGTACTGCTTGGTATTATGAGAAACTCAAGTCAATCTTTCGCAGAATAGTATGCCTCTGCTTCCTGGGAACAGAAACCCTGCCTCAGTGCCAGGAACCAAGGATTTATCCAGTGAACACATGCTACCTGAGCAAAGCAGGCACTCAGATTCGGAGGAGAGGAGTATTTAGTGAAAGTTTCCCAGAAGATAGCCCTGAAGAATGAGCAGGGGGTGTGAGAATGTGATTGTTTTGTGGGAGAAGGAACATGCTAAGTAGAAAGCAAAGGCCAGCAGTACCAGACAACCAGCTGCAGAGCCCTTCAGTATTTCACAACAGGAGGTCATGAGGGTAGCTGGGAGCCCACGTCAGGGAGGACCCTACCATCTTGGAATTTAAACTGTGTCCTAAGACACTTAACTGGTTTTTAGCTGGAAAGTAACAAAACAGATTTATGGTTTAAAAGTCCACTAGGCCAGGTGCAGTAGTGGCTCATGCCTGTAATCCCAACACTTTGGGAGGCTGAAGCAAGAGGACTGCTTGGGCCTGGCAGTTTGAGACTAGCCTAGGCAACAGAGTGAGACCTCTCATCTCTACAAAAAAATAAAAAATTAGCCAGGCATCCTAGCAACCACAAGTTGTCCCAGCCGCTCGGGAGGATGAGGTGGGAGGATCACTTGAGCCCAGGAGGTCATGTCTGCAGTGAGCTGTGATTGTTCTCCATCCTGGGCAATAGAGTAAGACCCTATCTCAAAAAATTTTTAAAGTCTAGTGAAGAGAAAGAACCAGAGGGGAACAAGACTGAAGGAAGGGTGATCCACTGCAATGCCCTGGAAAGAAACAGCACTGCCCCAGATCGGGGTAGATGACTGTAGGCAAAAAGCAGGTGAATTTGAGAGAAATTAAGAAGGCAAAATTAATATACATCCATGATAAATGAATGACAGGCTTTATGGAAAAATATCAGAGCCAAGCATAGTGGAGCCAGCCACTCAGGAGGCTAAGGCAGAAGGATCACTTGAGGCCAGGAGTTCAAGACTAGCCTGGGCAATACAGTGAGATCCTGTCTCTTAAAAATAGAATAATGGTGTAGTGGTTCATGCATGTAGTTCCAGCTATTAAGGAAGCTGAGGTGAAAGGATCACTTGAGCCTGAGTTTGAAGCTACAGCAAGTTATGATCACACTACTGTGCTACAAATTCCATCCTGGGTGACAGAGCAAGACTCCATCTCTTATTAAAAAAAGAAAAATTGGCTGGGTGCAGTGGCTCATGACTGTAATGCCAGCACTTCGGGAGGCTGAGGAGGGTGGATCACAAGGTCAGGAGATCAAAACACGGTGAAATTCTGTCTCTACTAAAAATACAAAAAATTAGCCAGGTGTGGTGGCGAGCACCTGCAGTTCCAGCTACTGGGGAGGCTAAGGCAGGAGAATCGCTTGAATCTGGGAGGTGGAGACTGCAGTGAGCCGAGATCGCACCACTGCACCATCTCAAAAACAACAACAACAACAACAACAACAAAATCAAGCCTGACACCCAAGTTTCTCTCCCACAATTCTTTGGATGAACTATGGTAAGACCAATGTGATTTTTAAAGTTAGGAGTCAGCTGAATCATGGTGGGTGGATGGTTCACACATGTAATCTCACCACTTTGGGAGGCTAAGGCAGGCAGATCACCTGAGGTTGGGAGTTTGAGACCAGCCTGGCCAATATGGTGAAACCTCATCTTTACTAAAAATATAAAAACTAGCCAAGCTTGGTGGTGTGCGCCTGTAATCCCAGCTACTCAGGAGGCTGAGGCAGGAGAATCACTTGAACTTGGGAGGCCGGGTGGATCGCCTGAGGTCAGGAGTTCAAGACCAGCCTGACCAACATGGTGAAAACCCATCTCCACTAAAAATATAAAAACTAGCCAAGCATGGTGGTGTGTGCCTGTAATCCCAGCTACTCAGGAGGCTGAGGCAGGAGAATCACTTTAACTCAGGAGGCAGAGCAGTGAGGCAAGATTGTGGTACTGCACTCCAGCGTGGGTGACAGAGCAAAACTCCTTCTCAAAAAATAAATAAATACAAACAAATAAAGAATGGTTATCTCTACAGATAGGGTTATAGGTGAATTTCTTTTCCTTCTTTTTGCTAACTGGTATAGTCTGTTTCTGTAAAGAACATGTGTCACTTGTATAATTTTTTAAAGGCTAAAATATTGCTACAGATACATATACATGGAAGAAGTGAAAAAAATTAACCTTGGCAGTGAAATTAGATGTAAGAGTCAGAGCCTCTCACTCCTTGTGATTGCAAATGACAATAACCGAACTCAGACTAGCTTAAGCCAAAAAGGGTAACTCCTGGGCAAGACACGAGGGAGGCGCCAGGATGGAGGGAAGGTTTCAGGAAGTAGGGCGGCTCGATGGAAGAGTTGGATTCTTGGCTCCTTTTAATTCTGTTTCTCTCAGACTTCATTATCTTGGATGTCTTCAAATAGCCTGGTAGGTGGCTCTTCCTCACAGCTCCAAAGTCAAAAAGGAAAGAGAACATTATCTCCATTCCAATTCAGCCCTGCTTAGCAGAGCTCTCTGATTGGCCCAGCTCAGGGTATTTGCTCACCCTGAAGGCCAATTAGTGTTGACCACACCAACAGAACTCAAGAGCAGCAGAAAGAAACAGCTCCCCAGAGAGGGGAGGGGTCCATCGGGGTAGGCTAAGCTCTAAAAGGCCCCAATATTTTGGCTGGCCCCAAAATCAGCCCATCACTGACCCAAACACTTGACAAATTGGCTTCCTTCACAAGCCCCTGAAGAGAGTCCAGAGGCCACCTTCAAAGTTGCAAGGGTTACCTAGTCCCTGCCTCATGTTATTTGAATTAAAACTGTATTATTCCATAGAAATTGAGGATACGAAAGAAGAAGAGACAAAACAAAAACCAAACTGTATTACTTCAAGGACCAGCCTTCAAGAAGGAGAGGAAACCCGTCATTCTGTTTCCACTTTGATTTACAACATCACCATCCCCAAGGTATTCTAGTTAATATTGCACATATGGTGTGAACGAAGTCAATTTGGAATTCCAAACCTTTATATGAAGATGACTTGTTCTAACACAGCTCTCTTTCCACAAGCCAATCAATTTAAGGATAAGTTTTTTTTGCCCAGTGCACACACAGTGCCTTCTTGCTCCCTCTGACAGGAACGTAACAATAACTGTTGTTGTGTTTTTAAAAAATAGAGATGGGGGTCTCACTCTGTTGCCCAGGCTGGTCTTGAACTCCTGGGCTCAAGTGATCCTCCTGCCTTGGCCTCCCAAATTGCTGGGATTATCGGCACTGAGCCACTGTGTCCAGCCAGGAATATGACAACTTCTGTCCTCAGCAATTCCCTCAGCTCTGTCTTCTCCTTTCCTCATATCCACATGCCCCACACCTTCCCAGTTGCCCAGGTCCAGCTCAAACGCCCTCTCCTCCAGGAAGCCTTCCTTGTCTGCTCCTTTCTCAACTGGAGAGAATCATACATTGTCCATCTCTGTGTCCCTACACAGACGCACACACAGTGTTAAGTAGACATTAATAAATGCTTTTTGAATGAATATAGGCTAGTACTCTTTCCCTTACACTACCAATCTTCTTTTTTTACGTGATTTAATGCCCCATCCTCATGGCAAGAAGTATTTAAGAGCCATGGGGGAGACAAAATAAAAAGATTTCTAGATCTGACCACACAAAAATTCAGAACACCAGAAACATAATAAAAAAGCAGTCAAGAAACTGAGAAAAATATTTGGAACAAATATGACAAAATAAAAAATGTGGGGTTTTTTAGTTTAAACTTGGCAAAAACTAAAAATCATGTTTTTGAAGCATATGTAGTGATCATTTTGTGAAAAATATTTAAATATAGAAAATCCTAGAAAGTCAACAACATTTTAATAGTAATTAGACCAAGATCACGAGCTTATGGGTGAGATTTATTTTTTTTAATTTTGCTTTTTTCTGATTTTTAAATAATAAACAAGCATTACATACATAATCAGAAGAAGACAGCAATAGACGGCACCTTTTGCTGAATTTCCTACAAGACTCAATGTTGGTAAGGAAGTGGTGAGATGAAAGACTGGAACAACTTTCTAGACGGGCAATTTAATAGAACATATTAAGAACTTCCGGCCGGGCGCGGTGGCTCAAGCCTGTAATCCCAGC